>NC_134361.1:113239627-113482127 GCF_048569485.1 Anomaloglossus baeobatrachus | reverse complement strand
AGTTCGGAGTCTCAAACTTAATTTGGAAACAAAGAACCGCCCCAAACAGTGTGAGCCGGAAAAGCTGAAGAGTGGACATGTGGGCCACAACGAGACCGGAGAGAAATGGAAAATCGGGGAAGACGAGGATCGGATAATATTTTAATAAACGTCAACTACATTGCATTCATAATTAGGAGATAATGGGGGAAAAAGTGCGGAGACTTTAACACTTTCTTTGCGTGGTTTGAAATTTAGGTTAACACATAGCTGAATGCACTTTTATCATCCTGAGATTTTAAGGCCAATTTACAAAAAATTGAGAAAGAGGCAAATGAGAATATTGAATAACGAGTTAATGTATTGTCTTTGGTGCCACCCCAATCTAGACATACAATCTGTGCACAATACTACAACTGTAGAAAACACATTTGGAATGAGTGACATGGGCCCCTGGAGTTTGGGATTGAATGACAGAAGGATGATCCAAGCAACATATCTACAGCACACGCATGAACTTGCAGCTGCAAACGCTAGGACATCTCAAAGAAGCACTTTTGATGCGAGCTTCTTTTAGGGCCTGTGACGCACCTCTGCGAGTTTCCCTGAGCCCATCTGTGAACCACAGAGATCTGGCTGCAATGGACGTAAATAAAGAAAGAAAAAAAGAAAAAAGTTAAAATAGGATGAGGGAGAACTTAGAGGGTGTAAAAGGGAATGACCCAATGATGAGTGGGGTTAACGGGGGGGGGGGGAGATTTCATGGCATGTGGAAAGAGATCCCATGTGAAAAGGAGGGTGTACACTATGAGGTGTGAGGACAAGGTGTGGTGCAGGTTGGAGGAGGACAGATTTTGGAAAACAGGTTTAGTTGACTTCTGCTCTAGGAGAATTAATTTTGACTATGGTTCTTGATCAGGCTTAGGAAGCCCAAGAACCTTACATGCCAATTATTGGAAAACATAGGTTTTTAAATTGTAGAGCATGAAAGTCTTAGGCATGGAGTTAAATTTAAGTATTTAATTGTTGGATGCATAACCCAAAATTGTGCAGGATATGACTCAATAAGAACAGTAAATGAAAGGGAAGCAGGTGACATCACGGCTAGTGTCTCGGAAGGTTTCAGTAGACGTGATGTCACCGGCCATGATCACCTCCCAGTGTAGAAGCGAGCAGAGCCGGTAAGCCCCTATGACCAATAAGGGCTACTGGAACATATTTTTAGGGTCCTGCACTTTTTTCTCACATTTCTGGCTCATTGATGAGCAGAGCAGCATAATTATGTACTGTATATGATGATCCTGTATGTTTAACAGTGGCATATGAAGTGCAGAAAAAAAACCCTTATACTGCACACTATACACTATATATTTTCAAGGAGTCCCTTTGTATTGGAAAGCACTTTTGACTAGGATTTTCAGCTCCGTGGGGAATAACAAATAAAGCAAACCAATGTATACCGCCCAAAAATATGGCACTATTTTGCTATATTCTAGACCTGCTATAATGGACATGTTCAGTGGAACTTAGAATGTGAACACAGCCCGGTAATGGGATCCACCAGAATGGATGGGTCATAAGTGATCCATTCTATTCTTTACAGTCCTTGTAAAAACCAAAGCAACCACATCAGTAAAAAGTCAGACTCCTGGGTAACAGATGTGTTATTTAGTAGGTGTAGGAGACAAAATAGGGGGGGAGGGGGATTAACCAGCAGTAGCTTTAGGTAAAATGCAAGTTTATTTGAAAAACTTTCTATAATAACCAAGAGTTAAAAAATGTAAGAATCCATCATGATCATGCAGCAGACACGCGTTTCGGCCAGAAGTCCGAACTATCTGAAACGCATATGTCTGCTGCATGATCACGATGAATTCTTTCACGTTTTAATTCTTGGTTGATATGGAATTTTTAAAGTTTTTCGAATAAACTTGGATTTTATCTGAAGCTACATCTGCTGGATAAAACCCCCTACCTTTTTTTCTCCATTGCTACACATGAGCACTCACTGGATTCCGCACAATGTACCTTCAAGGGAGAGGTGAGCGGACCTACACATATTTGTGTGTTTTATATATTAAGTAGGTGTAGTGTTATTTCACCATCATGTTATTCTACAGCTCATTTTCCAAAAACTAATACTCCGGGGACATGCGTACTGTCAGCAAAATGTGGAACAGTTCTGTTGCTCCAAAACAAAACTGAAGAGTTGTTAGTACAAGCAGAGAGGTGTGCCGGCATGCAATGGTCAGTAGTGTCATGTGAAGCTTAAAAGAAATAAATAAAAAACAAAATTAGTCCAACTCAGGAGCCCATGCAGTTTTTTCCAATTGTGGCTCTATATTAAATCTAGTAGCAAACACAGAGCGCAGCCAAGGTGAGGTGATAACAAAGGGTTACAGGGGGCGTTTATGAAGAACATGTCACCAAAAGGATCAGACAGCTGTTATGGGAACTGGTGTAATTATCATAGGAAAAATAATCATACAGTGTTAGAAATCCCAATGGCACTTCCAAACTTTCCAGAAAGATAAAAGTGAAAGAGAAGGACAAAAGTGGTCAATGACGTAAAATTGTACAAAATACTTTTTCCAAGGCTTTGCACATTTGGGAAAATCACAAAAAATACACCTGTTACCCCCATACTATGGAGTACATTTTACTAGGCAATATTTAGAGGGAATCTGTCAGCAGGTTTTTGGTACATCCACTGACAGCAACATAATGTAGGCAAAGAGATTCTGAATCCAACGGTGTATCACATAGATTAGTGGCTGTAGCCGTTCTAACACAATCAAGGAATTGAGTTTTAAAGTATGTAGCTGAGTCCAAGGAGCTGTCCTGCCCACACCAGGCTCTCAATACAGATTGTACATTGACCGAGGTGTGAAATCACAACAGGGGGCGTGTCTAGTCCTGCAATGTTAAACTAATGGCTTTATTACCCTGTGATTAAGTACACAATTGCACAAACAGGCAGATTATACAGGCATAATTGCTTTTTGTTTTTTTTTAACCCCTACAGCATGCTGTCCTCAGCTTACATAGCAAAAAAACTGCTCACAGATTCCCTTTAAAAGAACACACTTGCAAATTAAAAGGGACCCCACAACGTCTGTGAGGCAGTTACAGATATCAGGGAGCCATAGAGGGCTGTCTTCAATAGCAGCTTGGATCACAGATTGACCTCAGCAGGGCAACAGATGGCACAAAGTTTAGACCTCTAGTAATGAAGCTTGTGTCTAGGTATTTCTATGCCATGTTTTATAACAACTTCTATTAACCATTTCTATAAACTATATACACCTTTGTAACCAAGTTACTTTTGCTCTTTTTACTCTGTTGCAACGTCCTAATAGTTAGATGAATAATTTCCCAATGTAGCTATCTCTATGGCAACAGACTACAAACATAGGCTATATAGTCTGATGCTGCGGCCATACGCTCATCTTTTCCCTTCTTTATTCCAAAAGTCTTAGAAACATAAATTAGGAATAAGAAATGGATAAATGGAAGAGAGTAGGACTGCAGGATCAGTGGCTTCAAAACAAGGTCTAGAAGGTGGCTATAGCCTTCACTGGAGGGAACACTTACAATTATTGGCATCATTTATCAAGAACATGTCTGTAACATAAGCTACAATTTTCCCACCCAGTTTTATATACATCTTCTAAAGACCAAACAGAAGAATGATGGCCTCTTAAGATGTATCCAGATGTGTATGGTTAAAGGGGTGCTCTGGGGAGATATAAAACGTTTGTACTGTCCCTGCACTTATACACTATGAAGCTGAGGAGCCGGTCACTGCAGTTCTACTATCTTTAGATCACTTGTAAATCAATAAAAAAAAAAAATAGTAGCTGCTCCTCACACCTCACCTCTCTTGTATGGGATGTTATGTCACAGACCAATGTAAAGCTCCGTGCTACAACAGAGAACAGGGAGTGTGGTGGGCATGTGGCAGGTAGGAGGAGCATGGAGCCGCCAGCCACACTCCCGCTACGCCCCGGTTCTTAGACTGGGTAGGAGCAAGTAACAGGGGGTTGGTAGGTAGGAGGAAAATGGAGCCGGCAGCCATACCCCCACTACGCCCAATTGTTAAGACTGGATAGAAGTATCAGGGGTCCGGCAAGTGGGAAGAGCATGGAGCTGGTGGCCAAGCCCCCACTATGCCCCCTGTTCTAAGACTGGATAGGAGCAAGTATCTGGGGTCTGGTAGATAGAAACAGCATGGAGCTGGCCGCCATGCACCCTGTTCTAACTGGATAGGAGCAAGAATCAGGGCGCTGGCAGGTAGGAAGAGCATGGAGCGGGTGGCCAAGCCCCCGCTATGCCCCCTGTTCTAAGAATGGATAGGAGCAAGTATCAGGTAGCCAGCAGGTAGGCAGAGCATGGAGCTGTTGGCCAAGCCCCCGCTATGCCCCCTGTTCTAAGAATGGATAGGAGCAAGTATCAGGTGGCCAGCAGGTAGGAAGAGCATGGAGCTTGTGGCCAGCCCCTGTTTTCTGCTGCAGCGTGGAGAGTTTACACTGGTCTGTAGCGTAACGTCTCATACAGGAGAGGTGAGGTGTGAGGAGCAGCTACTATTTTATTGATTTACAAGTGATGTAAAGACGCTAAAACTGCAGTGACCAGCTCAGCTTCATAGTGTATAAGGGCAGGGACAGTACATTTTGTTTTATCTTGCCGGAGCACCCCTTTAAGTACATTGAGTACATAAATGACCGGTGTTATACCCACAGCACAACACAAGTCAATGCTAAATACCTTAAAATGAAAAAAATGCAGGTTATGGAAAGTCTAAACAAGTGGTGTCTTGATTCTTCACCCAAGATATTATTTCATCATCGTAAAAGCAACAAGAGAGGATGGTAGATGGTATTCTGAACGTTTTGCTAGCAGTGATTACTTACCAACACATCTACCTGCTGTTTCCTTGGCTGCTACTAACAGACTGATAGAATATGTCTTGTGTAGACTAAAAAAAATACCTTTGAAATAGCAGATACTTATTAAACCGGAGAGGACTTCTCACTTAAAGGGAAGGATCACACATGTCAAATTGGTTATAGAAATTACTGCGAGTGACGAGCCTGTTCCAGAACTCTGCATGGCACCAATTCTGCGGCAGGTGTATGGATGTGTACGAGCCTTAATCACACGTATGGAACATAATAGGTTTTCAATTTTTTTCCTTTTGCAAAATTGTGGGGCACATTTAAACAATAGTAGGCATAATGTCGCACAGACACATATAGCACAGCTTCTATACATTGTCTATGAGCGAGCAGGGTAAGGTATGAATGCAGTGCTCACAAAATCAATCACGGGTTAGATGAACCCAATAGGAGTCATTCTTCTCCTGATTTATTATGGGCCTATCAACTTTTATCGTTTTACTCCAAAAGTCAAAAGTAATGAAAACCTGTTTCATAGGCATTAGGATCTGCTCTACTATTGAAAGCCAGTATGTATCAGCGCCCCCTACTTTGGGGGTCCTAAACATTAGTATGACATTGGGAAACCTGAAATTTCCTAATGTCATACTACATTTTGCCTGCAGGCTAGTCAGCCATGTTATTTCTCTTGGGAGTGAATGAAGACCCTCCAGCTGGGCTCTGGGGGTATCAGAAGCAGGAACCTCAACAAGGGGCCTTTCACACTGCGTTCCGATCTTTGTTCAGGGATCCAGTCGGGGCTTCCATCCGAACCCCCACAAAACGTGTTTCAAATGTATGCGCAGGTGGGGCCATTGACTATAATGGTGAAGATGGAGTCACTGTGTGCTTTGTCGGGCACCATTTTCGGAAGTTTGCTTACTGGAGACGGACATCCAGAAGTAGTAGACTGGGTGTCCACCTCCAGTAAGCATATACTCCAGAAAACGGTGCACTACAGAGCACACGGTGAACCCATTTTCAGCATGATAGAAAATGGCCCCGCCGGCGCATAAGTCCCAAACCCATTTTGCAGGCGGTTTGGACGGAAGCCCCAACGGGGAGAGGAACTCACTGAGAAAGGCCCCTAAGCTGACCACCAGGAGTTGTCGTAATGAGATAGCACCCTCTAAATGGCACATAGCCCACAGGGACTTTAGTATGCATTCCTCTGGATCAACACTTCTGTTCCAAGGTTATAACGATAAAATAGAGCAACATTTCTCCAAAAGAACGAGCAACTGCAGGAAAATATTATTCTGCTGATGTGGTTCCCTGTTCAGAGTGCAGAAATCAACTGCGGCAGAGTACAAGTGATTGATGAGCTCCAGGCATCTGTCTGCAAAAATCCATTTCTCAAGTCGTGTTGAAAGTCATGGACTGGATATAAACTATTCTCCATACTCAGAAATCAACAACAAGTTTGGGGAAAGCTGGTGCGCGCCTTGTTACAGTCCGCAGACCTGCTGATAGCAGCACTTTCCACTTCAAATAATGTCTTGTGTAAAAGGTACATAAAATAGGAGTTAAAGAAGCCTTTGTGTTCTTGCCGGTAGTAATAATATTAAAGCTTCAAAAAGCTTCAAATTTGCTGACTTTTTTTTTCTTCACAAATCGGTGCTGTTTGCATATTACTCGCCAGCAATTTTGTATTGGTGTATCACATAAAAGGTAGCGAGGAAAAGCTAAACATTTTAATCTTGTATGAATGCTCAAGTATGAGTTAGCATGGCATGTTTGTGTGCGCTCGGAGTCCAGATTATTCGATTACATGCTTATTTAGATTAGATTTGGTTTATCATTTCCAAACAGCTCATGATGTGCGGTCTATGATAATTTGGGCTAACTTAAATGGAACCAGTCACCAATTTTTCCAAACACAAGCCACCACCTTTAATGACTATTTTAAACCAGTCTAGCAATTAGTATAGAAGTTTGCAACCCACGTTGCAGAACCTAAAAAAGACCTTTTATAATCCCCCCTATACGGCGCAATCCAGTCTAATTGGCGTCGTTGGCCTTTCTCGGCGCCTCCTCTCTCCTTCTACCCTGCTTCATGTGGATGACACGTCCCAAGTCATCCACACCGGGCTCCTGCGCAGGCGTTCTCATCTCTGCCCTGCTGAGGGAAGAGCAAATTACTGTACGGGGCATGCTCGTGCTTTACTTCCGGGTCATCCGCACCCTTCATCCCCTCCTGGCACATGCCCTTTACAAGACTTACTCTGCTCTCAACAGGGTACGACGAAGTATGCCTGTTCAGGAGTGAAATTGGGGGCGCTTTGTGCATGATGTAGGACGAGTCAGTCCTGTGAAGCAGGGCAGGAAGATGACGATTACAGGGATAGAGGAGGCGCCATGCAAGACCAGGGATGCTCATCAGACAGACCACCCTGTATGGGGGATTATAAGAGGTATAATGTGTGATGCATCGTCACTTCCGGTATGGTTTCAGCATAAGAGACACATTCGTACCTCTCCAGTCAGTGGGTGTATGAAATGGGCTGTCACACGGGCTCATAATATCAGTGGCCGTGGAAGCCCCCTTTTTCACAGCAAAGGGGTCTGACTAAGGTATAGAAAAGCAACAGTCAACCAGTTCTATTCATACACATCACTAATCAATGGCTGGTTGAAAAAACCTCACATGGAAGTTGTGGGACTAAACTGATTCAGATTAGTAAATTATATTTGACTAAGCCATTTTTCCACCATTCCTGACCAATCATTTTCTAGGTTTTATTGGCTATAAACATTTTCTGAGCTTCTTCAAATAGTTTATCTTTTTTTGTGATACGTGCAACTTCATCTTTAGAGTCCTCTTTTTGTTTGGTTGCTGACATCATGGGGAAAAAATTAAGATATATGGGTTTTGTTATGACTGCCAAGAATTACTAAAAAGATTTTAAAATGTATTCCCCTTTCCATGGAAATTATTTATATATTGTGAACATTTTTTTCCCCTAATAAGGACAGTGCTGGAAACCGCAATCCTGACGTGTTTTTTTTTATTTATGTTTTTAATCATGCTTTTTTATTTTATTTTTGTCATTTATTTTATCTACTTAAAACTTTATAGGTTTCATAGTCCATTGGGACGAATCCAAACACATTAATATATTTCTTTTATTGTGAGTTTCCACTGTAACTGGGGTTAGTATTAGACCCAGTTACAGGAGAAAATTAGTCTCTTCTCTGCACAGCAGATTCTGCCAATCACAGCAGAGTAGCAGTCTAGCATGATCAACCGCTACAGAGCGGCGATTGGCAGCATCTGTGAAGTTGAGATGATAGCACATCCACAGGGAAGACTGAAGAAATGCCCAGTTGCACCATAAGCTGAGATTTCACATTCTGCGCCTCAAAAGCAACAAATATGAATAGCTCTGATGGAGCCACTAAGCGCAAAATGCAAAATGGAAACAAGTGACAGAATCAGAAGAGGTCAGGGATTTTTATAATTCATTTAATTAAATGTTTATAAGCAAAACAAAAAAAAACAACCTTTAACTGCAAACCGGGACAAGTTCATTAAATAAGCCCAGTTTTTAAAGGAATGAAGCACAGCCTTGAGTCACTTAGCTCCTCCTTCAAAGAAATTGTCAAAATATGTCCATGCCCTCACCAGCAATTAAGAGATGTTCTGGGAATCTGATAAACTCCATTAAAGAGGACCTGTCATCTGCCAATAATATGTTTTCTGGTGTAAATGTCTTTATTATCCAGATTCTTGAACTCTTCATTTGTGTGTAAAACTAGTCTTTTTAGCTAAGAATGGGTTGTCCTCATGAAGACATCCATAGGGAAGAGTTAAGGACCGTTTGACTAAAAACACTACCTTTATATATAAAGACAAAAACGCCGTTTCTTAAGAAGAACTGACAGATTCAGAAGAACAGAAGCATTTACACCATATAAAACAATTCCATATTTATGGCAAATCACATGTCCTCTTTAAAGCAAATCACAATTTGATAAAAGTGGCAATTTAATATTTAATGATGCATGAACTGAAGTTCTCGAAAAAAAAAAAAAAGTTTAACAACTCTGCATGATGTCTGTGTTAATCCAGAGGAAGGCAAAATGGATCTCTGATCTCCTTACAGAGGACCACAGGATTTTACTATATCAACTAAAGCCAGTGCTATACTGGCGCTATCATGCTGATTCTATACATACCTTTAGTTGTGAGATTGGATGTATACTTTCTGAAATATAGGCAAGTAAAGTTTGTAAAATACATGGTTACTTGATTGATAGGTGCTGCAGTATATGTAATGGGTGGGTCGGGTTTTGCAAGTCATTCGCGCCCATGCCTGCCTGTCCTTCCTCCCCCTGTCTTCCTTCCCCCTATAATAACAGACAGGGGGAGGAAGAACAAGCAGGCAGACAGGGGCAGAAATAACTAGCAAAACCCGACCCCCCTATTAGATATTCCATTGCACCTATCAAATAACAGTGTATTTCACAAACTTTACTTGCCTGTATTTCTGAAAGTATACATCCAATTTCACAACTAAAGGTATGTATAGAATCAGCATGATAGCACCAGTATAGCACTGGTTTTAGTTTATATAGGAAAATCCTGGTGGTTGGTCCTCTTTAAGGTGATCTCTAAAACACTTCCGATTTCCTCAACCATTTAGGAAATAATGGCTACACCTGGTAATACCTACGTGTTTTGGTGCTCATGTGTTTCCTCATAGATTAGCCAAAAGATACAAAAAAGTGAAGTTCTATATTATAAGTAACCTACAAAAAATTGATCCGGTCTTAAGATGTCACATTGCTTACTCTCCTACTGCTATATCCATAGGCTTCTATAAAACAGTCTATGAACTGAGCACTCTACTTGCCAAATAGCAAGGACGTCAGCAAATCTTTTTTTTACCGTTTTTTCAACAATTGGCATTTTTACAAGGCAAAAAATTTACAACGTGAAAAAGACAATACAAGACGATATTTTCTAAAGGCTTCCATAAGACTTGATATTTTTTTTATAAAAATCAACTTA
This sequence comes from Anomaloglossus baeobatrachus, assembly GCF_048569485.1. Lineage (NCBI taxonomy): Eukaryota > Metazoa > Chordata > Amphibia > Anura > Aromobatidae > Anomaloglossus > Anomaloglossus baeobatrachus. The sequence continues at coordinate 113,472,197 of NC_134361.1, read as the reverse complement.
ATAACCAATGGTCAGTCTGTGGAATCTTCTTTTAAATGTGTTTTGTTGAGCACTCAAAGAAAAGCTCCTTGCAATCGTTTTTGGTCTCCAGGCTCAACAGGCGACGTGTGATTGCCCATAAAACGGAGAACAACATTTTCATATGGGAGCGATAAATGATAAATGCTCGCTGGGTCTACTGCTGGCAATAAACATGTCACCACCTCCAACAGCTAGCTTAATTTTTTCAGTTTATGGAAAATGCTACAATGCATTGTATATATTTCCCCTGAAATCCAGCTAAAGATAGACTACGAAGCGAAAGTCTCTACGGCTCTCTTACAACGGCAGGCTGTATATCAACGATACTCACAGTGAATTCTCCCGTCACAGCATCAAAGCCAACATGGATGGTGTGCTCAAAGTCTGAAGGAAGGGAGATCTCCGGGCGTTCCTTCTCTTTCTTTTTGTTGGCTGCAGACAAAAAAATCAACAAAAAAAAAAAAATCATATTAGCGTAACAAACAATTCTAAGAAAAACCCGATATCTTCGGTATATTTGTAGACCAGAAGCAGTCAATAGAGATGAGTGAATCAAATACAAATGGAACGTTTCGGGACTTCACTGGACCCCGTGAATTTGAACAATTTGCTTTTTACTTTGTGTGACTCTCCAAAAATGCCATCTGCCATTTTACACAATGTAGAAAATTATATCAGACACAAAAGGATCATATGACCTCAGACTCGACCAGGTGGGGTTCCCCATAATGCTTTGCAGTGATCACATCATATGGCATAGCACAGCCAATCAGGAAGGACTATCATGGCCCATATAAAAGCAGAGGCAGGGAATGCAGCAACTATTTTGGAGCAAATCTTGACCGTGAGAGGATCTCTAAGCTCACGACTAAGCAAAAGACGCGTGGAAAAAAAGCCATAATAGAGTGGACAAATTCTACAGATGCAGCTTGTGCTACAGCAGTAGTGACGAAGATCAGTGTAGTCTGAAGAAAAGGATAATACAGAAAATCAATTGATAGGAGGGAAGGAAAGAGACAAATGGAGGTAGTGATTCATCACAACAGTGATTATACTATAGTGCAGCTGGAAGCCTTTCAACTTCCATTTATATGTGTTCTTCACAAGAAGCAAGCCAACAATATTGGGGTAAGAAATATAATCTAAAATGAGTGTCTGCAATGTGACGTGCGTGGCACAAACTGCTGCACTGCTATATTACGCTCATTTGAAATCAGTAAATGCTACACCAATATGTCGCTGCTTTGGGATGTGTTTTGCTTTTTAGGAGTGGGGGGAGGGGTGTTTTGGCTTTTTTGGGACATTTACTTAGCATTTCTTCGTTTGTGTTTTTGGGTATAGAGTATAGAGAGTTATCAATTGTGGCTGAAAACAGTTAATTTGTGGAGAATACATGAATGGTAAAAGAAAGAAATAATAAAAATCCATCATTTTGCAGGATTTGTGCTACGCAAATGGCACACATTTTTAGACTCCGGAAAATACAAATTTAGTGTGAAATTTGAGGAGAAATTGTTCTGCTCATCTTTCATCTGTATCCATATTGGAATCTTACAAATAAATTAATTAAATTACAAGATATACATATATATATATACATATATATATATATATATATATATATACACACACACACATATATACACACACAAGCATACATATAATATCTATCGCTCTCTCTATATATATATCTAATACATATACATTGAACACATGGCCACACTTCACATTGACCACGAGGCCTAATATGAAGACCCCTACCTCCTATTATTCACAGATATTAGGATGTCTTATATTCTTGTTGGGGGTAAGCATAATATTACAGTTCTGGCTGAAGGTGTGGGCACTCTTGAACTTTTATTTCTCTCAGAAAATTATTGCAATTACACGTTTCATCATACATGTTTATTTCCTTTATGTGTATTGAGACAACAACAAAAAAAATGAAAAAAACAGAGACAAGAGGCAAAGTGGACATAATTTCACTTCAAAAATGACCTGGACAAAATTGTGGGTAAACAACTTTGTTTACAGCATGTGATAGCCGTTCAAACTCACTTGTGGCAAGTAACAGGTGTGGGCAATATGTGTGGGCACACCTAAAACCAGATAAAAAGGGGAGAAGTTGCCAATCTTTGCATTCAGTGTCTGTGTGTGCCAGACTAAGTATGGAGAACAGAGGGAGGAGAAGAGAATGGTTTAAAGGATTTAAGAACCAAAATTTTTGAAAAATATCAACAATCTCTAGAGATCCTGATGTTCCTTTGCCTACAGTGCGCAAAATAAATAAAGAAGTTTACAATCCATGGCACTGTAGTTAATTTCCCTGGATGTGTTCGGCAGAGAAAAATTGTATGGAAAGGTTGCAACACAGGATAGTCCAGATGCAGCCCCAATTTCCAGAGAAATTCAAGCTGTCCTGCAGGCTCAGGGTGCATCCGTGTTAGCGCAAACTATCCTTCGACATTTGAATGAAATGAAACACTGTGGAAGGAGACCTATGAGGATCCCTATGCTGAAACAAATACTGTATATAAAAAAGCTAGACTGTAGTTTGCAAAAATGTAAGTAAGCCAAAATCCTTCTGGGAAAGTGTCTTGTGGACATAGGAGACTAAGATAGAGCTTTTTGGAGCACACCATTCTATTTTACCAAAAACGGAATGAGAACTACAAATAAAAGAACACATTGCATACAGTAAAATATGATGGTGGTTCAAAGATGTTTTGGGGTTGTTTTGCTACCTCTGGCACTGAGTGCATTGACTGTTTGCACGGCATCATAAAATATGAAGATTACTAAAGGATTTTGGGTCACAATGTAATGCCCAGTGTCAGAAAGCTGGGTATGCATCTTAGGTCATGGGTGTTCCAGCAGGACAATGACCCTAGACCAGGGTTCCCCAACTCCAGTCCTCGAGGGCCGCCAACAGTGCATGTTTTCAGGATTTCCTTAGCATTGCATGGGTGTTGGAATCATCAACTGTGCAGGTGATTAAATTATCACATGTGCAATACTAAGGAAATCCTGAAAACATGCACTGTTGGCGGCCCTCGAGGACTGGAGTTGGGGACCCATGCCCTAGACATTCTTCAACAAGCCCCCAGAAATTGATGGAAACAAAGTGCTGGAGAGTTCTGAAGTGGCAGCAATGAATCTGGATCTAAATTCCATTGACACCTGTGGAGAGATCTTAAAAGGGAACCAATCACCAGGATTTTCGTATATACGCTAAAGCCAGTTCTATACTGGCGCTATCAGGCTGATTCTATACATACCTGTAGTGGTCAGCTCGAATGTTTAGGTTTTGAAATCCAAGAAAGTAAAGTTTATAAAATCGGCAGCTGCTTGAGTGACAGCAGCTGAGGATCAGATAATAACTTGGGGGGTATTCAGAGGTATCCCCTCCCCCTGCTAGAGTTAGCATAAGTATACAATCAATGTAACTTTTCACTTCCAGGACCTGTGTGATAAGGTCAAACCCATGTGCCCAGAAGGGGCGGGGCCTCAGCCAACAAAGCTGATATCAAGAAGTAACATTCATAACTAATGGTGGTCTTGTCGAAAACAAAACCAGAATTTTTTTTTCTAATCCCAAACAACTCCATGATGAATTTTCTAGTTTTAGATTAAACACTATTTTACGAGGGCCGTATGCAGAATCCTGGGAATATAAACTTCCCCATTTTGTTCCCTAGTGATCCGTAAATAACCCCCAATGTGGTTGGAAACACAATTCCAAGTATATTTCCGTGGGTTTTCGGCGTAGTCCCTTGGCACGTGCATGAAGACTGAAATGTAAGCTTGTCTAATGAAAAGCAGCCTAGTAACATTACACTTAATGGCAGATACCCCAAATTGTTAAAACATGTGGGTATGATTTATAAGATAACAAGTAATACTCAGAAGACTGGGTTTCATTGCTTAGTCTGGAGCGATCAATGATGAAGGCATTTCCTTTCTGGGAGTCTGTTCCACATCATGGTAATTAAAGGTGCAGTTCAAGCCTCTCCACTGAAACAGACTTTAGAGTTTTCCTTGCATGGATGATTTATACACCTTCATACATTGAATGTTCTCCCGACTGTTCAGGTTTCATACATTTATCACGTACATATGGATAAAGTACTCGCATGTATGCCCCAATTCATCAAGACTAGTGTCTTGCGCAAAAATGGTTTGAAGAATCGGGTCTTAAAAAGGATTAACTGGATTTCCAAAGCCCAAAAGGAAAGACCTTTTTAGCCAAAGCCAATAGTATTACTACAAGTCCAATATATAGTAGATGCATTCGGGCATAGCGCCACATTTAAAGCTAATTGGTCTTGAAAGCAAGGTGACCTATTTAAAAAGGTATTCGTCAGGACAATCTTCCTACTGGAACTAGTGGTATGGTTGTATAGGTCCTAGGATAAAAATGTTGAGAAATCAAGCTGTTACGCCACATGCACAGTGCCCTGAGAAGAAAAGTTTCAGTGCACTCAGGTCATTGATCTCCACAGCTTGATTTCTCAGGTCGAGCACATCAGAAGACTACAAATCTGGAACCATTTTTTATTGCTGTACGAGGACCTATACTGCCATACCACTAGTGTCTGTAGTAAAATTGTCCTGACAGAGTCTCTTTGAAAGTGGCATATACTATTAAAAGACTCATTGAGTTTTTATACCAAACAAAAAATGTATTTTTTTTTTTTTATCATTTTCATGCATTCTAAAATTAATGGACTAGTGAATGATGCAGACATAATTCAGGAGCAAACCAATAGGCAAACAAGTTGTCCAACGACCTCTTGCTGATCTGCAGTATATAATACCCTGTAAAACTGGTCAGGTCATAGTCACTTCAGACCTAACCCTAGTATGTGCACCAATAAAGGGGTTTCCAGAAAAAGAAACATGAAGACATATTCTGAAGATGATATGATGAGGACTACAGTCATTAATGGGCAGAGGGTGGAGGAATAATTTCTTCTTGTCTCTCTAACCGGCAGCTGAAAGGAAACAACTGCCCAGTGTACCTGTGATGAACTACTACTAGGTGTCACCAGATGCAACTAGTGACAGGGAAGTCAAATAAACGGAAGGTTAGGAGCCAGGAGATCACGTATGGAACACAGGGATGAAGCAAAGCTGAGGTCAGCGCACAAGCCGGAGGTCAGAAGCTAGGAAGTCACGTAAGGTACACTAGAGAGAAGCGGAGCAGAGGTCAGAAGCCAGGAAGTCACGTAAGGTACACTGGGGAGAAGCAGTACCGAGGTCTGGGTACAAGCCAGAGGTCAGAAGCCGGGGAACAACGTAAAAGTCAGAGACACGGGAGGAGAGGTGTAACAACTGTTCCAGGATAGAAGGACAAGATTAAAGCACAAACAGGGGCCAGAGCACTTACTGCAGGCAGGAACTGCGACTGGCTATGTTCTGAGTGAGGTTGCTCACTAATGAAGTAATCACCCAGAACGAGGAGCCTGGAGAGAGGACCATCCCAACACCAGCGCAGGAACAGAGGATGGGAAACCACCCATCGACCAGCGCAAAATACAAAACAGAACACCGACTCTGCTGGAGAACAGAGCACCACGGATCAGAACCATGACAGTGCCTATATGTAGACACTATGCCATAGCTCACCCCTAAACATCAGGTCAAGGAGATAAGCCTTGACAGCCAGGTTCTCTTGTGATAGAATACTTATACAAAAAACAAGTTATATGTAATAATTCTGCAAAAGATGAGTGGGCCAAAATTTTTTAAGAACTTTGTAAAAGACTCATTACCAGTTATTGCAAACACTTGATTGCAGGTGTTGCTTGTAAGGGTGGCCCAACCAGTTATTACAATTAGGGGGCAACCCCTTTTTCACGTAGGGCCCTGTAGGTTTGGATTTCTTTTTCCCTTATTTATAAATTGCATTTTGTGGTTACTTGTGTGATCTTTGTCGAATACTTAATTCTGTTTGGTGATCTGAAACATTTAAGTGTGAAAACATGCAGGGGGAAGGGGGGAATTAGGGGTGGGTGAGGAGTTACCAAATCACTTTATTTAGGAATTCCCTCAAGAATGTGTCTGTCAGTCCCCAACATCAATCCACATGAAAGCCTATCATTTTCTGTACAATATGAATGGCTTTTTAATCCAATAAAAAAAAAAAAAATCATAGAAGCAAAAGCATCACGAAAGATGAGGTTCCTAAAGTTATACATGGATACTTTACTTTTATCCCCTCCGCCTGGGAAAATAGAGCGCAGCCTGGCCTTCTTGTTCTTCTCCTCGGGTGCCATGGGTAGTGGTTTTGAGCAGTGATTTAACGCTGAAGAATCGCGGTTATTACTGTTCATTCTAAGAGGGGGGGCTGGAGGTTTTTCTTCAATATCCACACTATCGGACATCTTCAGCAGTCCTCACAGCCTCCTGCGAATAAAAAAGATAAAATAGACTTTTAAACAATGCATACATTTTTAGGATGGGCTTTACATACATTTTTATATCCTTTATGTACAAAACATAAATATTTTATATCTCCAATATACTGTGGATTGGGCTCAAAGCCTTACTTGCTTAGAGTGCTGCAATACAGTGTCTAGAAGGGTTGCATGACTCCGGTTACTGTGCAATGTGACTCCTTCAGGGTCTATTGGTGGGGTTGTCATGGACAGCCCACCATTATTCCACATTAATCTGGTGAATATCACAGAATTGAATACATTGCAGTATACAGAGGACTGAGTTGTACTAGAATCAGCAAAAGGTGTGCCAAGCTACAAAAGGATGGATGGAAGAGTCTCCGAGAACGCTCACAGAGCGGCAGTAAGAATAAGAGAAGGATCCCAACCCACAGAATCAAAATGTTTCAGCTTTTGCTATAATATACTTTTAGGTTATTCCTGTCCTCAGGAGCACACCGCTCCCAGGTCAGTTGATTTCCTGATTACTGGAGGACGCTACTGCTTGATTCACAGTTCAGACTCGCCACAGTGTCACTGGCCCCACTGAGCTCCAGCGATCCTGGCCAATCACTGAGCTCCAGGCATCCTGGCCAATCACTGAGCCCCAGCGATCCCAGCCAGCATACAGAGTCATCACTGTGCTCCAGCAATCATGGCCAATACACAGAGCCATCACCGGGCTCCAGGGATCCTGGCCAATCACTGAACCCTCATTGAGCCCCAGCGATCCCAGCCAGCACACCGAGCCACCACTAAGCTCCAGCAATTATAGCCAATACACAAAGCCATCACCGAGCTCCAGCAATCATGGCCGGTACACACAGCCCTCACTGAGCTCTGACAATCCTGGCCAATACACAGAGCCATCACTGGACACCAGCGATCCTGGCCAATCACTGAACCCTCATTGAGCCCCAGCGATCCCAGCCAGCACCCCGAGCCACCACTAAGCTCCAGCAATTATAGCCAATACACAAAGCCATCACCGAGCTCCAGCAATCATGGCCGGTACACACAGCCCTCACTGAGCTCTGACAATCCTGGCCAATACACAGAGCCATCACCGGGCTCCAGGGATCCTGGCCAATCACTGAACCCTCATTGAGCCCCAGCGATCCCAGCCAGCACCCCGAGCCACCACTAAGCTCCAGCAATTATAGCCAATACACAAAGCCATCACCGAGCTCCAGCAATCATGGCCGGTACACACAGCCCTCACTGAGCTCTAGCAATCCTGGCCAATACACAGAGCCATCACTGGACACCAGCGATCCTGGCCAATACACAGAGCCATCACTGGACACCAGCGATCCTGGCCAATACACAGAGCCATCACTGGACACCAGCGATCCTGGTCAATACACAGAGCTATCATGGAGATGAGCACTACACAGAGCCATCACTGGGCGCAAGCAATTCTGGCCAGTACACAGAGCGATCACAGAGTTCCAGTGATCATGGCCAGTACACCGAGCCATCAGCAAGCTCCAGAGATGACAGCCAATACACACAGCCATCACTGAGCTCTAGAGATCCTGGCCAGTACACACAGCCATCACTGAGCTCTAGAGATCCTGGCCAGTACACACAGCCATCACTGAGCTCTAGAGATCCTGGCCAGTACACACAGCCATCACTGAGCTCTAGAGATCCTGGCCAGCTTCAGGACAGAGCTTACAAGCTGCTGCAGTGGCCAGTTCCCTGGGGAGCAAGCAATAAATAGAAACAAAAAATATATAGTGCTATCTGGAGAACAGTGCTAAATTTAATAAATAGCAAAATGGAAAGTAGCTAGTTTCATTATTTATTTATTTTTTTACAAGCACTTTACAATTATACCCATTTTTAGGTAAAGAGGATCTATCTGCTCTTTCGACATTTTTTAATAAATTCTCGGTCACACATGTATGAAGCATTGGAGCATATTTTTTATTTATTATATATATATATATATATATATATATATATATATATATATATATATATATATATATATATATATATATATATATATATATATATATATATATATATATATATGTATATATATATATAAAGAATTCCCATTGTGCCATTCCTTTGTTATAGCTACTAGAAATGTATAAGGATACGTGCCCACGTGTGTGTGTGCATGTGTGTGTGTGCTCTGCTATGCAGCGTAAAAGTCACTGCATGTGCGCTTTAGGGCGCAGCTGAAAAGCTCCGTTCTGAAGCTTCGGTGACTGCAGAATTTGTGCGCTCTGGATGCTGCCTCTTCCTATAGACAGAATGGAGACAGCATGCAGAGCGCATGAAAGTAGTGACATGTTGCTTTTTAGAACGCAGCGATTTGGCAGCATGCAAATCGCTGCGTTCTAAAACGCAACGTGGGCATGGATTATGCACAATCTTCATAAATTGTGCAGGGGACGCAGGACGCATGCAATTACACTGCAATGCAATACACAGCGTAACTGCATGCAAATACGCAACGCGGGCACATAGCCTAAATATTGTATCCTCTCCTATGATCGTTGTTTTAACCCAACACCCGCCCCCCCCCCTCCCCACAGAAGTAAAATGCAAAGCATTGGGTGCATTCCAACAATACTTTAAAGCATAAACTGTTTTATTTTTTTCAACAAAATAAGAGTTAAAACACAATTTAAATAGGATGATTTAACATTGAACTAAACATCTGACTATCCAAAATTATATCCTACTGTATAGGAATTACATTGAGTGTTCAGTAAGCCCGACAAACATTGAATAACCAAATTAATGCAAGAAATCAACACAAGTTCAGCAATTCCAACTCAGAACAACTCTACAGCCTACAACTATAGCTGCAACTATGTGGAGACAATGTGATCCACAATACAGAAGCTAAAAATGGAAAGAGAAAAAAAATGTAACCTATGGACAGAGTGGCACGTGTCAGAGACATCGGAAGAGCAACCGCATTTCTAATTCATAAATCAATAGCACATGAAAATAGGCAACTTTGTAATATATCTTATCAGAGACATCTGCTTATTCCTCTGCCAGAACTGATCAGTCATCATCAAAAGCCTCAATTCTGGAGGAGTAGTAGGTATATACTGTGTATATATATATATATTATAAAGTGTATATGTATGAACATGCAATGTGTGTAACATATACATACGTATATATATATACATTATATTTATTACACACGTTACATATTCATACATATCCACTTTATAAAATGTGTATTACATATCACACACACACTCACTCACATATACACACACACACTTGTATATACATATACACACGCACACATTATGTATACATACATAGTATGTACATTGGTAGTAATGAGGTTGAATGTTCACCTTTCATGATGCATGGATTTGTAATTGTTGGAAGCCACAAAGCAATGGACTCTGCCTTGCACTGTATGGTTCGGAGTATACAGCAGGGTATACACAAAGCATCGCCCATTGTCATGCTGTGCACAATATGGGGTTATGCCATTTCCAGATATTATGAGATTTGCACATATATATGAATCCTGGAGTTCTCTGCCATCATTCATATCTGTAAGGATTTTTGATTTTGGCAGATTGTGACTGTCCATCCTGAGCGGTGCAGTAATGAGTCCTGGGGTGGCTGTGGACCACAAACAATAACCACCACCTATAGGCATCTGACTAAATAGAGTAACAGCTCTCATATAGTATATTCATCTTCTCTCATGTACAGAAATTAAACTTCTAACATGCACAATAAGACTTGTGTCTATAGTTGACCGGCTATGTGATAGCAACATTGAGATCCAGCAGCAAAACATCTGCAGCTACAGAAAATATATGATTTATCTTCGAGACTTTATGCCAGCGAGATTAGCTAAAATGGTGATCACATCCCTGCCATCCACAGTAGTTTACTAGGATCTCACAGATTCTGAGCTGCTCATTTTCCATTGATATAAGAAGCAGGTTGAAACGTACGTCGGGGTGTGAGAGACGTGGTTAAGCAGCGGGGCTGACAACAAATCAAGATACTGTGGACTTGTTCATATAGCTTGGTTCCCTTGGTCTTTCACTTTTACTAGGATATGGTTTGTTTACCTGGGCATTTGCATATTATCCTTAACTCATGGTATCTTAGCAAGTCAGTTTCATTTGGTGTATTTCTATGAATTTATTTATTGATGCACATGTGCACTTTATATATTACGAATATGCTAATTATTTGCAACCTATTCCACCTGTCTTTTCTGAGCTACTTCCTAGCTGAGCATTATGTATTTATGTATGTAATTTCTTTTATGTACATTGTACACTTTGTGACTGTTTTTCTCTTGCTTATTTCCACGTCCCCTATTTATTGGAGCGGAACTTCTGCTTACTATTTTTATTCTTATGTATTTAAATAAAAATGAGATATTTTTACCATATATGCATTTCTTAGGAGCTTCGTTTGTTCTGGGGGCAATCCTCTAGACAGTGTGGTTAGTTATATCATTGGCACTGCAGTTCTTCCCTTAATCTCCTTTTTTAAAAACTTTGATCATGTTTTATTGCAGAATGCAATTAAAACTGAGAAAAATATCAAAAAGTTGTATACTTAAAAAAGTAGAATCGTTCAAGCCCATTATCAGACGTTAACTTTGTTGCTTTAGATAAGCTGGAGCAAAATAAAAAATGTTTGCAATGGGACACATGGCCGCTCTACAGGGTGTGCTAAATAGGGAGGTGGCACGCAAGGGGACATGAAAGGGGGAAGAAAGTTTCCTTTTGATTAGGTGTGTATTTACACTGGCCTATCATTGTGAATGAGCATTCCTGGGAACACCAATTCCCCCATCATTGCCCAGTATACATAGGCTGCCAACGGACGAGTAAAATGCTTTGTTTTCGGTGAAATTATTACTTTTTTATTTTCTTTCCTAGCTGACTGTGGCATTAAATGACCACTAAAAGAAGAAATATGGCACTCTTAAGTATAGGAGCCCAATCCTTAATATAAGTAATGGAGATCCGGCACTCATAAGAGAATGTGTTGAAGCAATTAATGCTTTTAATTTTAATAGTCCAATAAAGGGTGTCTGAATAGTGACGTTTCTATCGTATTTTGATCTTTATCAAACTCACAAAGTCGGTGGCATAGTCGCATTGTCAATAGCAGTGAATGCTTTTCTGAGAAAGGTCAAAAACTGATCGAAACGTCATTACTTGTTAGACTATTAAAATAAAAATCACCAATTGCCTTTTGAGTGCCAGATCTGTTCATTAATTAAATGACCACTAATCGGCCACGTTTCCTGATCAGCAGACATTTAACAGCCTGTTTAGACGGGAAGACCATGCTTCAGAACTGCCCAGAATGATCAGTTTTGTGCTCATGGACTGTCATTGTTCTCGGCAGCACATATCCTGTATACATAGGAAGATGTGCTGCCGAGAATGATGAATTTTATAAAAGCTTAAAAATCATTTAATTGGCTGATTGCCAATTGTCTAATTAAACTGGTAAAATGCTCAACCTGTGCGTACAGTATAATTTTGGGAAACTCCTAGGAATACACATTTCTGATCGTAATCTTGTGTAAACCCCCCTTAAGCTAGGTTATAATAAAAAAAAAAATATATAAATATCAATGTTCCCTTGCAGCACCTCATCCAGCAAATGACACCCACACTTCCAAAACATGGAAAAGGCGATTGCTAGATGATAAAACTGCACAATGAGGTCCCATGACGAGGGTTGTAGGCTTCCAATTTTTGGCCATAATAAAAACTAAAACCTCATTTTTTGTACAGGATACAGCCAGGCAGGGCCGGCGTCACCACCCGACACACCCGGTCAAATGCCGGGGCCCTAGGCTACCGGGGGGGCCCACTTGCGGTGGCAGGAGTGGCGCATCGCTACTCAGGGTGTCCGGTGGCAGCGCAGTCACCGGCCTCCCCCCCCCACCGAGGATTGCTCTTTCAATTGTATCGGCATCGCAGTTGCCGATAGAATTGAAAGCAATGATGAGAGAGGGAGCAGCACGCTCCCTCTCATTATTCTCCCCTCTGTGTCTGGAGTGTCGGCGCTCTGAGCCTCTGACAGCTCTGCAGCGGAGCGTGGTGAGGTCACCACTGCGTGCCTGCAGTGAGGTCAGAGCGAGCAACAGCAATGGACGTGCCGAGAAGACCGGAGCACCGGGGGAACAAGGAGAAGTGAGTATGTACTAGTCACTGTGGCCAGACGACCATGGGGGCTGTATACTACATGAAGGTGCCTAATACTATCTGGGTCTGCACTGTGCTATATGGGGCTGTATACTACATGAAGGTACCTAATGCTATCTGGGTCTGTACTGTGCTATATACGGGCTGTATACTACATGAGGATACCTAATGCTATCCGTGCCTGTACTGTGCAATATGAGGCTGTGTACTACATGAGGATACCTAATGCTATCTGGGTCTGTACTGTGCTATATGGGGCTGTGTACTACATGAAGGTGCCTAATGCTATCTAGTTTTGCACTGTGCTATATAGGGCTTTATACTACATGAAGGTGCCTAATGCCATCTGACTCTGCACTGTGCTATATGGGGCTGTATACTACATGAAGGTACCTAATATTATCTGGGTCTGCACTGTGCTATATCCTTGCTGTATACTACATAAAGGTGCCTAATACTATCTGGGTCTGCACTGTACTATATTAGGGGCTGTGCACTACATGAGGATGCCTAAATACCTCTCGGGGTCTGTACTGTGCTATTGTGATGCCCTGGCCTATCAGGTCGTCACAGAGTATTGTGCAATCTGCCCTTCTGCACGGTATCCACTCCTCCTTGGTTATGGATCCTGGTCCTTTGGTGTTGCTAACAGCTTAGCCAGTGAAAATCCTAGGAGCAATTTGCACCGAACCCACCAGACGCACCATTGGGGGGCCTGAAGGGAATAGGGCCACCCATATGGGGGGTTGGTAGGAAAGTGAGAAAGTGACAGAGAAGTGAAACAGGAGTGAAAGGAGTAGGAGGTGGAAAGTGACACTCTGGGAGAGAGAGGTCACCGGTCCGGAGAAGGGCTCCTGGAGTTTACTAGGTGGCAGACGTTTGTCTGGGTCTGGTGGGAGCTGGAACCCCGGTCACAGGGGATCGCGTCAAGGGGCACGGACTGCCGAGGGGGGCAGCCAGCGGCCTTGAGCCATCACCGGGCAGGGGCCAGGGCATGACGGGGTATGTGGACCCTAGGCCAGGAAGTAGCTTCACCCGTCCCGGTAATTTACCCGACGGGCGTGAAGACTTCAAGATTCATTCCCAACCTGCTCCAAAATCTGGGTGCTAGTGCACCGATGGGATAGGACTTTCCCAAATACAGTCCAAAGAAATCCTACGCGTCAACCCTGAGAGCAAGCTCACTCAGTTAGCCATACAGGTGAGCGGGACCCAAAAAGTTTCAAGTTTGAGGGTCCAACTACTGAGAAGGTGCCACGAAAAAGGCCACAGGCTAACAGCAACACCAAGGGCACAGATCCCAGCATGCTCCCTTCATGCTGCAGTGGTGCTCAGAATTCTGGTTTACAAGCTGTTATTCCTGGACCGAGTGAGTACGCTGAAAAGCCCTTTTCTCTACCCAACGGCACCCCAAACACCAACACCCAACGGGCCCCGGGGCACAAACCCCCTACCCACGGAGGGGTTAAACATCCTGCTGCTACAGCATCGCCACCGGGCTCCCCCAACAGCAGCGGTGGTCTGCCACATTACCACACACTGTGGATGGCGTCACTAACTTCCTAATCCCCTGTACATACTCCCCCTCTTCTTTTAATTCGAGTGTCCGCGCGGACCCGCCTGGGTCCGGAGACCCCTTGAGCCACCGCGGGTCTGGATCCGAGTTGCTCGGCCGCTGGCACGGGGGCGGCACACTATATGAGGCTGTATACTACATGAAGGTTGGATAGTGCCATATGGGGTCTGCATAATGCCATATTGGGGCTGCATAATGCTACATGGGTCTACATCATACTATATGGAGGACTATGGGGGCTGCATACTAATACAGTCAGGGCCAGAAATATTTGGACAGTGACACAAGTTTTGTTATTTTAGCTGTTTACAAAAACATGTTCAGAAATTATATATAAAATATGGGCTGAAAGTGCACACTCCCAGCTGCAATATGAGAGTTTTCACATCCAAATCGGAGAAAGGGTTTAGGAATCATAGCTCTGTAATGCATAGCCTCCTCTTTTTCAAGGGACCAAAAGTAATTGGACAAGGGACTCTAAGGGCTGCAATTAACTCTGAAGGCGTCTCCCTCGTTAACCTGTAATCAATTAAGTAGTTAAAAGGTCTGGGGTTGATTACAGGTGTGTGGTTTTGCATTTGGAAGCTGTTGCTGTGACCAGACAACATGCAGTCTAAGGAACTCTCAATTGAGGTGAAGCAGAACATCCTGAGGCTGAAAAAAAAGAAAAAATCCATCAGAGAGATAGCAGACATGCTTGGAGTAGCAAAATCAACAGTCGGGTACATTCTGAGAAAAAAGGAATTGACTGGTGAGCTTGGGAACTCAAAAAGGCCTGGGTGTCCACGGATGACAACAGTGGTGGATGATCACCGCATACTTTCTTTAATGAAGAAGAACCCGTTCACAACATCAACTGAAGTCCAGAACGCTCTCAGTGAAGTAGGTGTATCTGTCTCTAAGTCAACAGTAAAGAGAAGACTCCATGAAAGTAAATACAAAGGGTTCACATCTAGATGCAAACCATTCATCAATTTTAAAAATAGACAGGCCAGAGTTAAATTTTCTGAAAAACACCTCATGAAGCCAGCTCAGTTCTGGAAAAGTATTCTATGGACAGATGAGACAAAGATCAACCTGTACCAGAATGATGGGAAGAAAAAAGTTTAGAGAAGAAAGGGAACGGCACATGATCCAAGGCACACCACATCCTCTGTAAAACATGGTGGAGGCAACGTGATGGCATGGGCATGCATGGCTTTCAATGGCACTGGGTCACTTGTGTTTATTGATGACATAACAGCAGACAAGAGTAGCCGGATGAATTCTGAAGTGTACCGGGATATACTTTCAGCCCAGATTCAGCCAAATGCCGCAAAGTTGATCGGACGGCGCTTCATAGTACAGATGGACAATGACCCCAAGCATACAGCCAAAGCTACCCAGGAGTTCATGAGTGCAAAAAAGTGGAACATTCTGCAATGGCCAAGTCAATCTCCAGATCTTAACCCAATTGAGCATGCATTTCACTTGCTCAAATCCAGACTTAAGACGGAAAGACCCACAAACAAGCAAGACCTGAAGGCTGCGGCTGTAAAGGCCTGGCAAAGCATTAAGAAGGAGGAAACCCAGCGTTTGGTGATGTCCATGGGTTCCAGACTTAAGGCAGTGATTGCCTCCAAAGGATTCGCAACAAAATATTGAAAATAAAAATATTTTGTTTGGGTTTGGTTTTTTTGTCCAATTACTTTTGACCTCCTAAAATGTGGAGTGTTTGTAAAGAAATGTGTACAATTCCTACAATTTCTATCAGATATTTTTGTTCAAACCTTCAAATTAAACGTTACAATCTGCACTTGAATTCTGTTGTAGAGGTTTCATTTCAAATCCAATGTGGTGGCATGCAGAGCCCAACTCGCGAACATTGTGTCACTGTCCAAATATTTCTGGACCTAACTGTATACCCCAGGAGTTGTATGTCCCCTCCACCCCGGTGCTGTATACCCCCCAGAGCTGCATGTAATCCCCCATCTCAGAGCTGTTTGTTCCCCCACCCCAGAGCCACTGCCCCCCTCTAGAGCTGTATGCCTCCATTGCTGTATAGCCCTTTCCTCAGTAATATGTATGCCCCCCAGTAATGTGTATGTCCCCAGCTTTTCTTGTGATGTATATACACAACAGTGTCAGTGTGCTCTATGTGCAGCCATGTCTGTTAGTGACGGCCACCAAACAGCGTGGCAAAGACACATGCCCAGGAGGAGCTGTATGGACACAAGCGGGGAGGTGAATGAGGCTGTTGGCGGCTTCCCAATATTAGAAATATCTCTAATGTGTGTGTGCATGTATGATGTGTATCTATGTATGTCAGTGTATTTTACTGTGTCTAGATTTATGTCTGTTTAGACGTGTTTTTGTGAATTTCTCTTTAAATATGTATGTGTACATATGTGGCGCCCCTGACCTGGTCAGGCACCACTGAGTACTGCACCCGTGCTGGGGACAGTACAATACAGGTAATCCAGAAGGCTGACCGGGGTGTGGAACACAGGCGCATAGTGACCAGGTCTCACACATGTACCCATGAGAGGACCCCTGGGGATCCCAGGAGGGGGCAAGCCTTCACCTTCACTGGAATAGTGGAGGGGGTAGAGCCTCCATCTCCTCTCAAGGGGTGTGGTGGAGAGTCTGGTTGCTAGGTGGCGTAGGCAAGAACAGGAGAGGAGGAGCAGTGAGCCAGTTCAGTGTAGAGTCCAGGGAGCTCAAGTGAGGAGCAGATCCCTGGAGCTGTGCAATCTGACAGCGTCCGCGCAGTGGCTACAGACGGGGGAGAACGGTCAACTAGGAGTGCTGCCTGAAAGCCAGCTTCAGCTAGGGAGTGCAACGGAGTGGGAAGTAAGGGGACTGCTAGAGAGCACCAGGCCCAACCGGGCGGCAGATCCCGAAGCGAAGATAGATCCAGCTTTCTTCTGCTAAACCTGCCGGTGTGGGGCTCTCAAAGCCCACACCACAACACCACAAAAGCCGCAGCCACGTAACCACAGTGAGGGCCCATAGGTCACAGGAGGCAAGCAGCTGGAGTGGCCTGGTCCGGGGAACAAGCATACGGCGAACGAAGGGGAGAGAGAGGCTGCAGCATCTTCCCTGGGTGACCCCCATAGGGACTCAAAGTCGGGGTCACCCCAAACCACCAAGGGCTAAGGAAGGCGAGTCAGTAGTCACCCTCATAAAGTCAGCCTGAAGGATATCTGGTTCCCACCTGGTTCATCCCAGCTACGCCCGGGCTACTCACCCTGCCATCAAATGTGAGTAAAGCCCTTGAAAGACATTCCTGCCTGTGTGGTTATTCTGCGACTTGTGGTACTACAAACCTACACAGGGCCCTGGGGCTTGCCTCACTCTCAGGAGGCTACTACATCCGACTGCACCCACCATCAGCCCCAGGCGTCCCCTAACCTGCAGTGGCGGTCCCCACTGACCGCAATACTGAGAGTGGCGTCACGATCAAACAAGAAGATTTCCTACCAGTGACGGAGATCCAGCCGAGTGGAGTCCCTGAAGGTAATGCACCGACACTGCACCTGTGGGGCTTCACATCTGGCGTCACGAACAGGATAAGGACTAGACCTGTTCAGACAGGTGACCATGTGCCTGGGCGGTCCGCTTGAAAAATTGGAAGCGCCGCCATATTGCCACCATGAAAAGCGCGCTGAAAAACCACAGCAGCCCGCGCTGGAAGAAGTTACCGCCCACGAAGAGGTGTGGCTACCCAGAGATCCCCTGCAGAGTTCTGACCTTGCCAGCTATGAGAGTGGAAGCATCCAGAGACGGCGGAACGGAGAAGAAGCCAGAAGCCTGCTGCTGGGAAGGGAGCTGCTGCAAGAGGCAGAGCGGAAACTGAACAGCTTGCTACTGGAGGCAGCGACGAGTCCACTGCTGGGAAATCGTGCAGAAGACGGCGCAGAAGAAATGGCGTCTGACCGCAGGAACCCAGAACCAGGCTCCGCTGCCTGGTGGTATCGGGAGCTGGCCCAGTTCTGCGACCGACTGGAGACCCGGGTTGTGGAGCAGATCCGAGAAGAACGAATGGAACTGCTGGAGATGACCGCGGCGGTTCGGGCCTATGAAAGGAGAGCCGCGCGCCGAGTGCCAGACAGGACGGCGATGACGCAGACCCCGATGCTGCCACCGGTGGGTGAGTCGAGTGATGCCCCGGCCAGCGCAAGTGCCCCGACCCCTGCTGCCACGCCCGCGGTCCCCGAAGAGGCGTCCGGTGCGGCGACGCTGAAGCAGGCCGCAGCCACGCCAGGTGCGGCCTTCCAAGCCCCAGCGGCCGCAGCGATGCCCTGCGCGGCCCACCAAGACCCGGTCCCTGCAGCAACGCCCAGTCCGGCCCGCAAAGAACCGGCTGCCACCGCGACCCTCATCCGCGTCGCAGGCGTAACGCTGACCCAGGCCGCCGCCCTGCTAGGCCCGGCCCGCCGAGACCCCACCGCCGCAGCAACGCTCGTCCGCGCCGCAAGTGAGGTGCTGAACCAGGCCGCAGCCACGCCAGGCGCGGCCCGCCAAGCCCAGACTGCTGCAGCGACGTCCAGCCCAGCCTGCACAGAGCCCCCTGCAACAGCGACACAGATCCAGGCCGCCGCCATCCAGGGCGCGGCCCGCCAAGACCAGGCCGCCGCCATCCAGGGCGCGGCCCGCCAAGACCAGGCCGCCGCCATGCCGGGCGCGGCCCGCCAAGACCAGGCCGCCGCCATCCAGGGCGCGGCCCGCCAAGACCAGGCCGCCGCCATGTCAGGCGCGGCCCGCCAAGAAGAGATTACCTCGCCATTTACCCCGGCCTGCAAGGCCAGAGCAGACACCGCTCCCCAGTCCACAGAGGTCCCTGCTAGGAAGACCCTGATAGGAGAGGACCCCGAATACTGGAAGCTGAAGGCTGACCTAGAGGCCCAGTTCCCACAAGAGATGGTGGATCGGTACCTGCTCCCTCCGTATACCCCCAAGGAGATTCAGGCAACCCCTGCAGCTGCGCCGGAAAGTCCACCGCCTGGGCCAGCTGAAGAACACTCATCCCCAACGCTGCCACAACCAGGGTGCAGCGAAGAACTAAGGGGGAGGGGAGGCCAGGAAGCTGAGGGGCTGACTCCGACTCCAGTGCCACCAGCAGTGGACCCATACCCAGAGCCAGAGATGCTGCCCTATTCTCGCTGGGATGAGGAAGACTTGACACCGTCAGCAGATGAAGATCAACCCAAAGACCTCACCTGGGAGCCCACAGGCATGAATCCAGCCCGCAAGACACGGCGCAGCAGAACACAGGTTGCTCCAGCACCACAATCCCCAGAGCAGAGAGAAGTCACGGTCAGAGACCTGGAGGAGAAAAGGTGCCTAAGAAGGTCCAAAGCCCAGGCCAGAGGACCCCTGTGTTATGGCGTAGTGGAAGATTTCAATCTGAGAAGTGGTTATGGATTCATTGTAGCCCCTGGCATCAAGGAGGGGATATTTGTTAACAGGAGAGATGTAAGCGCTCATCTGCCTAGAGGACACCCTGGCAGAAATCTAAAGATGGGAGACTCAGTTCAGTTCACCATGCATCAAGGCGAAAGGGGATTGTATGCCCTGGACGTAGCGTTATGTCCCAGCAAACCTTACAGCCATCCCATGCTACAAGAAAGACAAGAAAGACAAGAAAGACAAGAAAGACAAGAAAGACAAGAAAGACAAGAAAGACAAGAAAGACAAGAAAGACAAGAAAGACAAGAAAGAAAAGACAGAGATAAAGAACCAGATGTAGAAACAGACGAAGACCAAGAACGGAAAGATAAAGATCCTACAGATGAAACAACCATAGACAAAGATCCTACAGATGAAACAACCACGGACGACGACGGAGAGCAAGAAAGTCACAGGTGCCGGTGCCCTACATGCCCACGCCCTGGTGAAATGGAGGAGTAGAGTAGAGAGAAGTCAAGAAATACAGCAAGTTACCAGTTGAAGTTTTGACAAGTTGAAAAGTTTGCAACGTTATTGTTTAAGCATGTGCCCACAAAAACTATTGTGAGAAATAAACTTTAAGGCTATGAACTTGCTATAGCCACAAACTCTCGCAGTGTAAATAGTTACACCAGTGGCACCACCACCAGGGCCAGCCTGTTTAGGGGCTTGGCTCGTCTGCAACCGGGGGGGCCCGTCCGTAGAAAAGGGCCTTGGCTCACCTGCGACCAGAGAGCACGCCTGTTTATGGGGCCTGGCTCTCCACCACAAAGAGGGTACCTGGTCAGCACCAACTGTGGAGGCCGCCTCTGCATCCTGCCAGAAGAGGCTGAAGGCGCGGATCCACCAGGCCAGGTATACCCTGAAACCACCAGCCCATGTAAGCCGCCTCTACATCCTGCCAGAAGTGGCTGAAGCCGCGGCCAACGTGAAAGGGTTTTGGGTGGGTTAACGGACTTGTGGGTGGAGGGTGGTGATGTATGGTACCTGGTGCTTTTAAATGTTTTACATGTTTTAATGTTTTATGCATTTTAAAATGTTGTCTTGCAGCCCGAGGACGTGCTGGTGATAACTAAGGGGGAATGTGGCGCCCCTGACCTGGTCAGGCACCACTGAGTACTGCACCCGTGCTGGGGACAGTACAATACAGGTAATCCAGAAGGCTGACCGGGGTGTGGAACACAGGCGCATAGTGACCAGGTCTCACACATGTACCCATGAGAGGACCCCTGGGGATCCCAGGAGGGGGCAAGCCTTCACCTTCACTGGAATAGTGGAGGGGGTAGAGCCTCCATCTCCTCTCAAGGGGTGTGGTGGAGAGTCTGGTTGCTAGGTGGCGTAGGCAAGAACAGGAGAGGAGGAGCAGTGAGCCAGTTCAGTGTAGAGTCCAGGGAGCTCAAGTGAGGAGCAGATCCCTGGAGCTGTGCAATCTGACAGCGTCCGCGCAGTGGCTACAGACGGGGGAGAACGGTCAACTAGGAGTGCTGCCTGAAAGCCAGCTTCAGCTAGGGAGTGCAACGGAGTGGGAAGTAAGGGGACTGCTAGAGAGCACCAGGCCCAACCGGGCGGCAGATCCCGAAGCGAAGATAGATCCAGCTTTCTTCTGCTAAACCTGCCGGTGTGGGGCTCTCAAAGCCCACACCACAACACCACAAAAGCCGCAGCCACGTAACCACAGTGAGGGCCCATAGGTCACAGGAGGCAAGCAGCTGGAGTGGCCTGGTCCGGGGAACAAGCATACGGCGAACGAAGGGGAGAGAGAGGCTGCAGCATCTTCCCTGGGTGACCCCCATAGGGACTCAAAGTCGGGGTCACCCCAAACCACCAAGGGCTAAGGAAGGCGAGTCAGTAGTCACCCTCATAAAGTCAGCCTGAAGGATATCTGGTTCCCACCTGGTTCATCCCAGCTACGCCCGGGCTACTCACCCTGCCATCAAATGTGAGTAAAGCCCTTGAAAGACATTCCTGCCTGTGTGGTTATTCTGCGACTTGTGGTACTACAAACCTACACAGGGCCCTGGGGCTTGCCTCACTCTCAGGAGGCTACTACATCCGACTGCACCCACCATCAGCCCCAGGCGTCCCCTAACCTGCAGTGGCGGTCCCCACTGACCGCAATACTGAGAGTGGCGTCACGATCAAACAAGAAGATTTCCTACCAGTGACGGAGATCCAGCAACGTGGAGTCCCTGAAGGTAATGCACCGACACTGACACTACACCTGTGGGGCTTCACACATATGCCTGTATGTGTATGTATCTGAGCATGTCTATGGCTATGTTCGCACGTTGCGTTTTTTACCGCGTTTCTGCAGCGTTTTTGGCAGCAGCGTTTTTGGGCAAAAAGGCATGCGTTTTTGTTTTCCAGCAAAGTCTATGGTAAAAGCAGAAATCCTGTCTGCACTTTGCTTTTTTTTCAGCAGCGTTTAATTTGCATATTTGTGGTCAAAAACCATGCTGAAAAAGAAGCAGCATGTCAGTTGTTTTTGCCATTTCTGCAGCGTTTCCTTAACATTGGAGTCAATGAGAAATGGCAAAACGCAACCAAAATCACAATTCCTGCGTTTTTCATGCTTTTTACCTGCTTTTCAACTGCGTTTTTGGCTCCAAAAACGCATGCTTTTCTGGACAAAAATGAATGGGTTCTAATGTTCCTTTACACACACACAATAACCGAAAATTTAAATGTAAAAAAATAATAAACTTTAGCTATTTTTCTGTAAAAATGTGCATAACCACTATTATTACATTTAAATTGATAATTTCCCATTTAATTTTATTAAAAGTTAATTTTATAATTTTTTTCTCTTTTTTCAATCTTTTTGACTATTTCAACTTTATTTCTCAGTGTCTTGATCTCAAAAACGCATCTGCAGAAACGCAGGTGAAAACGCAGGTAAAAAGCGCTAAAAACGCACTAAAAACGCGGTAAAAACGCATGCGTTTTTAGCGCTAAAAAATTGTCAAAAGCCATTTGGTCAAAAACCAAGGGAAGGAAAACGTGCAGAATAAACTGCAGGTACTCCGACGCAACGTGCGCACATAGCCTATGTGTGGTGGGGCCCACAGACTCTTTCATCCAGGACCTACAAAAACCTGGAGCCGGCCTTCAGCCAGGCCGCTTTCTGTTAGGCCTTGCATATTAGTGTTCCTGTCCCTGTATGATACACAGATTGAGTACGGCTTGGCAGCCCGCATGATCTAATAGTATGGGCGTCGCCTAATAGTCTGCGGGCTTATGTTTGTGCATCTGCATGTGTGAACAGCACTCTATGCAAGCCAGAAGTGTGCAGTTTTATCATCTAGCAATCGCCCCCTCCAGGTTTGGAAGTGTGTGTGTGTGTGTGTGTGTGTGTGTGTCCACTTAGTGGGGGTTTAGCTGCATCCTGCTAGAGTATTAGTTTTTGGCCTGGGCGGTTTAGAACTGCTGCCCTTCTTTGCTGTAAGCAATTGCTTAATTTTTGGAGGATATTTATTCCTCTTTATGTTGCTATTTTTATGCTTGCATAAAAATAATCGTTCTCGGCAGCACACTGTCCTGTGTAAATAAATCATGTGCTGCCGAGAACAATGGCAGCCTATGCTTACTGAATGAGAAATTACTGATCTGTGTGCATGAGGAGTGTGGCCGGTCTAAGGCCCTGTGCGCACTGGAAAATGGAATTTTCTCAAGAAAATTCCGCAGGTATTCAAAGATTACCACACCCGCGGTAAAAAACCGCGGCCAACTGCACCCGAAAACCGCATGCGGTTTGCCGCGGTATTGTTCGCGGTATTGCTGCGTGCGGGTTGGTATGTGCTTTACTGCATTCAATGCAATAAAGCACATTGGGAAAAAAAAAAAAAAAAAAGTCATTTCATTCTGAGATAGAGAAATAGACAGAAGAATAGATAGAAGAATAGATAGACAGACAGACAGAGGGATAGATAGATAGAGGGATAGATAGATAGATAGATAGATAGATAGAGTCCCTGTGAGCACACTCTGCATTTCTCACAGTCGGCAGTGAGTTCACATTACCGGCCGTGGGAAATGCCCTGTGGTTACCTCTCCTGTCTCGCTGCGAGGCTGCATTCAGCAGTGTCTGTGTCAGTCGCGGCTGGATGCAAGCATCGCAGGACGCAGGAGCTGTGGATTATGCTGGAGCTGTGGATTACGTCGGAGCTTTGTTTCGGGAGGGGTTAATAAAAGAGTGAACGAGGCTTGTTTGTGTTTTATTTAAAATAAAGGATTTTTCAGTGTGTTTTATTCACTTTACTTACGGGTTGATCATGTCAGCTGTCACATAGACGCTGCCATGATCAAGCCTGGAGTTAATGGCGGTGATCCGCCACCATTAACTCCTTGTATTACCCTGACTGCCACTGCTACATGGCGGCAGGAAGAGCCGAGGACACTACGGTACTGTCGCATAATGCATGCGACAGTGCCGGGGCAGCTGCGGCTGATATTCTCGGCTGCGGGAGGGGGAGTGAGGCAGGGGACATTAACCCTGCCCCTCTCCCTCCCCAGCCTGAGAATACCGGGCCGCCGCTGTGTGCTTACCTCGGCTGGACGGTAAATATACAGCGGAGCCCACGTGTTTTGTTTTCTACATTTCCGTTTGCTTTCTATGTGTGTTCTATGTGTCTTTGTCTATGTGTTCTGTGTCTGTGATGTGTGTGTGTGTGTGTGGGATGTGTGTGTTTACTCTCTGCACGGCTTCCTCTTCCTGTAATGACATCACTTCCCTGCAAAACTGCAGGCAAGCAATGTACATTACCGGAGGTAAACCGCGAAATACCGCAGGGAATAACGCAGGAAAACGCAGTGAACCGCACAGAATTTGCTGCCTGCGTTATTCCCTGCGGGATTTCATGATTACATTGGAGTCAATGGAGTGAAATCCCGCATCGATGTGCGGAAAAGAAGTGACATGCAATTGTTTTTGCTGCGGGATTCCCGCAGCAAAACATGCAGCTGTCAATATCCGCATAGTGCGCACAGCATTTTTTTTTCCCATAGGTTTCGCTGGTGATTCACTGCAGAGATGTTCTGAACATTTTCTGCAGCGAAACATGCAGTAAATCCACAGAAAATCCGCGGCAAAATCCGGTAAGTGCACACAGGGCCTAAGTGGGTTATTAACCTCTTGCCTATTGGCTGGCATGTCACTGATTAGCAGTTATCGGCAGCCATAGGCCATGTTTACTCGCACCTTCTCATGATGCTTTGGCCCCCCAATGGCATCTGTTTGTTTCCAGTGACACTGTATGGGATTAGAGGGTATTAGTTTTACCCCCCTTTTTTTATCCAAATCTTTTTGCATGTGAATTTTAAACAGAAAATGTTTTCATAAGTAAAAATGTAAATGATTTGCAGGGTACGGACTTCCCTATAAAGTAGCACATTGTGCAGTTGTCCTGAAGCATAAATCCCATTCCAGCTGGGTAATAAAGGGGTGACCTGGATGGCGGCTGTGGGCAGCATCTCTACTTCTAATTGTAAGCTTCTATAGGCCTTCAGTCACATCCAGGCGGCTCGTCTTTATATAGCGCCTCACCCTGATCCTCCAGATTGCTTCTCTCCTCCGCTCCTTATTTCTAGGTGGCATTGCAGTTCACCCAAGGACATGTCTCTTTTACTACTTGCAAAATTTGATTGCTGTTAAACTGAGTGTGGAGCCAGATGAGCCCCAGCGGCCGCGGTGCCTGGATTACTCCTGACAAAATGAAAAATTAATAACCTCCATAGTGTTTAACTAAAATTAAGAAGTATTTATTTCCAAAAATGAGCAGTCAGAGCAATGTTTACATTTGGGCTGCTGTCATGGGGCTGTCACATACACAAGATTCATCACCTTTCCATAGGATAGTTTATAAGTGTGTGATTGTTGGGGTTCTCGCTGCTGTGAAGTCTGAGAATGAGGAGGCCAAAGTCCCCTGTTTAAGTAGAGCAGTAGATCACATGTGTGACCACCACTCCTATAGACAGTGACTAAATCAGTGGTTGCACATGCTCACTACTATTTAAAGGGAATCTGTCCGGAGGTTTTTGCCACCTCACTGAGAGCACAATGACGTAGGCAAAGAGATCCTGAATCCAATGATGTATTACTTAGATTAGTGGGTGCAGCCGTTCTGAAACAAATCTCAATTTTTAGCTTTAGTCATATAGTAGAGTCCAGATAGCTGTCCTGCCCACACCAGGCTCTCTATAAGGATTGTACATTGATAGTGAGGTGTCAGAGAAAGGGGTGTGCCAGACTGCCATTCACATGACATTCAGAGCAATGAGAAGTCCTGCTGCTTAAAAAACAGCAAAGCAAAAAAACAAAAAAAACACAGGACAGACCTTAATAAGACAGGCATCTCTGAATTCTCTGTGTTAACCCTTGCAGCAGGCTGCCTTCAGCTTACATAGCAAAAACCTGCTGACAGATTTCCTTTAGTGCACAAAGCCAACTTTGGGATCTCTGTGGTCTCGATTGGTGGTCCCAGTGATCAGACCCACAACAATCATACATTTATCTTGTGGATTAGTGATATATTTTTAAGGGGCAACCACTTTATTTAATCTGTTATGGGTTATAGTGATATGCCATTCAAACTATACTGCTTCTTTTGAGATAATCTGAGAGCTTTAAAGGGGTTGTCCCCTTTCAGAAATACCGGTCCCCAGACGTTTAGCTATATTTATAAAAAAAAAATAAAAAATAAAAAAATGAATCCTCCTCCTCAGGTCTACTGCAGAGTCACTGCTGCTTCTTCAGGTTCTGGTATTAGCACTGACATCGCTTGAACAGCCAATCAGTGAGTTCAGTGGCTCAAATCACGGCGTTTGGTCTACTTGGGCAGAGACGGGGAGCTCACTGATTGGCTGTCGAGATGATGTCAGTGCAGTCAATACTAGATACCTAATGGCAATGGACCTGGGGAGAGTGAGGAAGGGTTTTTTTTTTGTTTGTTTGTTTTAAAGTGCGCCTGTGACGGGGAATTTCTGAAGAAGCTAACTTCTTAATCTGAATGAGTGGGTGGTTTGGTTTTTTTTTTTCATTTATTTAAGATTATATAAAAAGGTACTTTAGCTCTTATAATTCCATATGTAAGTTATCTATGTCAGACCATCAGCAAGCAGCCTGGTTTTTGCTGGCTAGTGTGTTGTATGAAGTGTTTGCATGGGACGAGGTGTGGAATGAATGGGAGATTGAGATATCTTTTCTGATCAACTTGTGACTAGTACGGTAGCTAATCTTTCACTTCATGGAATGTAATAGAGAGAAGCGTGGTATGGGAAAAAAAAACCAAAGGTCCAGCGCATGAAGTGGATGAAAAGGTGCTTTAGTAACGCGTTTCAGAGCGAAAACCCCACTCCTTCAGAACAGTCACCTGAAGTAGGATTTCACACCGAAACGCGTTGGGTGAAAAGGTTTTACTAACGCATTTCAGAGTGAAACCCTACTTCAGGTGCCTGTTTTGAAGGAGTGGGGTTTTTGCTGCGAAACGCGTTACTAAAGCACCTTTTCTTCCACTTCATGCACTGGACCTTTGGTTTATTCCATAACAGTGCAGCTCGTTCCACTCTTCTCCCAGTGTCTCTCGATTACTTTCTGCCTTAGGGCTCGTGGACCTTGCGGCAGCCTTTTTTTTTTTTGTTTAATTCTATACTGGCTGAGTGCCACACAAGGTTAGCGACCGGCTCTCTTTCATTTTTTCTTCTGTTGGTCCAGACCCTATTTGCGCCTTTTCTCCACACACTTCGTGGTATGCGTCACCTGTTTTAGCTCATACACATTGTAGAGTCGGGTTAATGTTGGTTTTTACACAGTAGATGTTGAAATTGGAATCTTTATCTATGGTCCATGTCAGATTCCACCCATTAGATGATTCCTCCTCCTTACACCAGTCCTAAGTACACAGTAATGTAACTTCCCCATTATCCACCATAAATTTGTACAGCATATTGTAGAGTGAAAATATAAATTTTTAGTTAATACAAAAAAAGGGAAGAAAAACCCTTCATTTTTTTCCGATTAATCCCATGAGGTGGTATCTGAGTGTCTAGCATTACAGAAGGAAGCTGGAGCGGTATTCTACGCATCGCCTGGTCGAGAGCGATATTGTGAATTTAAACAGCTCATAGAAAACGCTATTTTATTATGCAGGTCACAATGAGCACGGGGCACTTGAGTTGTTGCATCTGTCCTTTTCCGGCAGTAGTTTCCTAATGAAGCAGTTGGAACAGTTCTGTAATGGCTGGCTGCAGCCAAATCAGGCTCCTATTCTTCTAAGTCTACAGGACTCTCCGCTGAATGTCACAGTAACAGGACTCGAGTCTCCATAGAGAACTTGTGACAAACTAGAACGACAGAGGAACCTTCCGAGTTAATGAATGGAAGCAGCGCTAGGAATACAAGAGCGCTGTGTCTGTCCTAAATGCACATCCTGTAGACTCCGCTCTTCACAGAATACACTTTTTATCATGTTCTTCAAAGCAAATTACAAAATCATCAAACCTTGTGTAAGATCAATAGGAATGAGTCCAACTGGGTATTGTATTTCATTACAAATGTGCGATGATGAATACCCAATATTACTACATAGTAATTTATACAGTACGTCGCTGTATAATATTGTAGATGGAGGGTTGTGTACGGGACACCATGGCTATCCTGCATCATTTGACTTTGGTAACATTGACAAGCTAAAAAAATTTAGTTTTTCAGACTGGAACACCCCTTTCAACGATAATCTAACCACTTTGTGGGTGATAAGGGATAGATTGGTGAGGATCCCACCCCAACTTGTATCCTCCATTGTCCCCTGACCACAAGACCACAGCCAGAAGGAATTAAATGCACGGGCAACCTGCCGCTCCATGCAGGTCTACGGCACTCACAAAAGTAGCCAAGACTATTACTATCCTAAAGATTTGAATGGACAGGTAAGGAGCTTGTGCATCCACTTGTTCCATTAAATTCTGCCTAACCATGTTCTTTTGGCCAAGGGTTACCCCTATTCAGGGCTTAGGTGATAGATGCTCTTTGGGGACCAGTATCCTTACACAAGGATGGGGCACATTACTACAGAGCACAAGGATGGGGCATAAAGATGGGCACAAGGATAGGCACATTACTACAGAGCACAAGGATGGGGCATAAGGATGGGCACAAGGATGAGGCACATTACTAAAAGATAGGCACATTACTAAAGAGCACAAGGATCGGGCACATTGCTACAGGGCACAAGGATGGGGCACAATACTACAGAGCACGAGGATGGGGCACATTACTACAGGGCACAAGGATGGGGCACATTGCTACGGAGCACAAGAATGGGGCACATTGCTACAGAGCACAAGGATGGGGCACATTACTACGGAGCACGAGGATGGGGCACATTACATTTTATTGGCCTCTATTTTTATATTTGAAATTTACCAGTAGCTGCTACATTTCGCACCCTAGGCTTATACTCGAGTCAATAAGTTTTCCCAGGTAAAATTAAGTGCTTCGGCTTATATTTGGGTCAGCTTATTACTCGAGTATATACGGTAAACCAAAAAAAGCTAAACTATAATACATGACACATCCACATATCTACAAGAAATCCTACAAATTAAGGAGTACACTCCCCATGAAAAGCATAATATGTACTAAAGGAAACCTGTCAGACAAAAAAAAAATGTATTATCCTGCGGCTATAGGGTTAATCTGTAGGTTAATAGCTTTCTCAAGCTGCCCGATGCCTTAACTGAGAGCCCCTCTGCCTTCAGCTTGCAGGTATGGGGGTGGCATCAGCACGCTTCAGTCACCATTTAGTGCCTGGCGAGCGGCGGCTGTCATCACGTCATCAGCACGGACAGCCGGCTCCCAATCACAGTCATTTTGCTCAGTCAATTCTCATTATTACACAATTTATAGTCATTTATGGTTTGATTTATTTGTCGGTATGGAGTGGATGGGTTGTTATTGACACCTGGTGAGAAATTCAGGTCAATAGGATCTATATATTTTTACTTTCAAAATTGCTGACATGTCTGTATATTGATTAAGGGCAATCTATAATCTGCTTCCTACATCTATAATCAGATTGATGACAACACAGAAAAGTCACTGATAATCTGAACGCCCCTCAACGAACGTCCTCTG
Organism: Anomaloglossus baeobatrachus; assembly: GCF_048569485.1. Lineage (NCBI taxonomy): Eukaryota > Metazoa > Chordata > Amphibia > Anura > Aromobatidae > Anomaloglossus > Anomaloglossus baeobatrachus. The sequence continues at coordinate 113,442,410 of NC_134361.1, read as the reverse complement.
TTTTCAGATAGGTCGGGTAGTAATAATTATAAAGCTACCAGCCATGTTTGGGCAGCACGGTGCCAGAGTGGTCAGTGATGTGGCTTTGCAGCGTTGCGATCCTGGGGGTCACGTCCTATCTGACATCTGCAAGGCGTATGGGAGGAAACTCATGCAAACGTGGGGAGAACACACTGCAAAAACATACTGCTAGAGAATTTAGATTGTGAGCCCCAATGGGGGCAGTGATAATCACATCTGTAAAACGCTGTGGAATACAATGGCACTATATAATAATATTTATTCATTTATATAGCACTATTAATTCCACAGCAATTTATATACATCAACAACACTATCCCCATTGGGGCTCACAATCTAAATTCCCTATCAGTAGGTCATTGGAGTGTGGGAGGAAACCGGAGTACCCGGAGGAAACCCACGCAAACACGGGGAGAACATACAAACTCCTCGCAGATTGTGTCAATAGTGGGATTTGAACCCAGGACCCCAGCGCTGTAAGGCTGCAGTGCTAACCACTGAGCCATTGTGACAAATATAAGTGAGCTAAACAAATAAAATAAATGTGTTTTTTGCCATTTCTCAAGCAAAGTGATATAATCTTGGAGCTGCTCCTTAACGTTTATATACTCACAAGTCTGTCATGTCCACATCATGATTCTTCTACAATACCGTGACAGCCTGTGAAGCCACAGAACACACCTCACTGGCCAAACCAGCCGGGCAAGACTCCGCATTGTCTTCAGAAGTGAAAGTTACCGTCTGTCATCTCACTTGAGCCACACGAGTCCTAAACTAAAGATTAAAGCCGATGTGCACGGAGCTGACCGGTAATGAAGGTCCAGTCTGCCCAGTATAACACAGCATGTAGGAGTGCGGCCGCGGCGGTGTCGTGGGATGAGCCGGACGTTGCATAGGTCCCTGCCGGGGTCTGATGTGGAATCGGAGCAACACCAAAATAAGACGGATAGTAGACTTTACTTGACAGGCAGATTTGGTGCAGTTTATCGAGAATTTTAAAGTTCTGTGCGCACGTTGCTTCTTTTTTCCTTGGTTTTGGGTGCAGAAAAAAATCTGCATTACGTCAATTGTTTTTTTTTCCTTCATTTTTTTAGCCCTTCAAGGCATTGAGTTAATTAAAAAAAAAAAAAAAAAAACAACATACCAAAAACCGCACAAAAAATGCAAAAGACGTTTTTTGGTGTAGAAAGTTTCTGCACCTAATCTGCAGTGTGTGCACATAGTTTTATGTGCGAATTTTCCCCATAGACTTGTATAACAAAGAATAGTTGTGTGTTTTTATCTGCATATTTTTTGTGTGTTTTTGTTGTGCAAAAAATACATGTAATGTGCACGGTATCAATAGTTTTATTAAAGCCAAAAGGAGCTTTATTTAAAAAATGACATACCAGAAAGAGACAAAAAAAAAACAAACACTATAAAAAGAAAAAGGGGAAAAAAAGCAAAAAAATGCAAGTGACCTGATAGGTGCAGATACTCTGCATCATCAAAAACTCAAAATACTCATCATAGGAACAAAGCCTGAAGGGGATGGTCAGTATTAGGAAAATGCGTCTTCTTCCCGAAACAGCAGAACACTTGTCTATAGGGTGTGTTTAGTTTTGCATCTAGACTCTACTGAAGTGAATGGAGTTGAGCTGCAATACCTTAAACTACCTGTGGATAGGTGTGGCGCCGTAACTAAGAAAATTTACAGCATAACGTAGGGGCAGAGATCCTGATTCTAGCGATGTGTCACTTACTGGGATGTTTGTGTACTTTTGTTAAAATCCCTGTTTAATCAGCAGTAGATCATCATTAGAGGACTACTAGGCATGCTGCCAGGTAGTCCAGCATATTCATGAGCTAGATCGAAAGCAGAGAAAACATTGATTATATCAAAATGACAGTAAACAGCTCAGAAAGTGACACATTGCTGGTATCAGGGTCTCTGTCTCTACATTATGCTGCTCTCAGATGGGGAGTAAAAACCTGGTGACAGATTCCCTTTTACTTGTCTCATGTTCTCCTCTGTCCTAATAGGTTAGTGTCCCTTTAACAAGGCAGGCTGGCCACATAACACAGCATTTCCATTCTCAATGTTTCCTGTATGATCCTAGGCACACGCAGGTTTGGACAGAATTGCTCTCATCTTCGCATAGACATTACACAGACAGGAAATCATTTAATCTGCAGCGCCTGCAATTCGAGGTTACAAGTTCATTAATAAATCGTCGCCCATTTGGACTCACGCCTCACTGTTTGTCTTGACACATATTTTTGCTGGTAAGAAACGCATTCATGCTTGTGGTATGCAACAGAAATCAATCTGTGACGGATCAGTCCAGAACCACGGCTTTATGTCACTTCCCATCATGCCATATATAAATGCCGCAGACTAATCACCTAAAAATATCGGGCTTCGCCTCCGGGCTGGGAGTCTTGCAGTAAAGCTTTTGGGATTGGTAAAGATGTTCATGGAGAGATACAGAAAGAGCCAAGTAAGCCCTGGCACCTGCAGATATGCTGGGTCCCCATCGGTTAGATCCTAGCCAATCAGATCCTTACTTCTCCCTACAGACTCCCTAATTCCATAATCCCCAGTAGCCCGCACCAAATGTGCAAAGTCACAACTAAATTCCCACTGACCAAAGACTCCGTTTTAAAACCCTAACCATGACCTACAAAGCCATCCCCTCTGTACATCTGTGACCGAGTCTCCCGGTACCTACCTGCACGTGACCGCCGATCCTGACAAGATCTCCTCTACTCCCCTCTCAACTCCTCATCCTACCACCGCATCTAAGATTTCTCCTGTGCATCCGCCCATTCTCAGGGACTCTCTACCCCAACACATCACACTCTCGCCTACTGCTGAAACCTACAAAAGGAACCTGAAGACCCAGCTCTTCCGACAAGGCTACAACCTGCCGTAATCCTCAGTCCACCATAGCATCACACGACCAGCTCTACCACCACCTACTGTAACCTCACCCATCCCCCTCATTCCACTATACCACTGCACGACCAGCTCTACCACCACCTACTGTATCCTCACTCATCCCCCTCATTCCACTATACCACTGCACGACCAGCTCTACCACCACCTACTGTATCCTCACCCATCCCCCTCATTCCACTATACCACTGCACGACCAGCTCTACCACCACCTACTATATCCTCACCCATCCCCCTCATTCCACTATACCACTGCACGACCAGCTCTACCACCACCTACTGTATCCTCACCCATCCCCCTCATTCCACTATACCACTGCACGACCAGCTCTACCACCACCTACTATATCCTCACCCATCCCCCTCATTCCACTATACCTCTGCACGACCAGCTCTACCACCACCTACTATATCCTCACCCATCCCCCTCATTCCACTATACCACTGCACGACCAGCTCTACCACCACCTACTGTATCCTCACCCATCCCCCTCATTCCACTATACCACTGCACGACCAGCTCTACCACCACCTACTGTATCCTCACCCATCCCCCTCATTCCACTATACCACTGCACGACCAGCTCTACCACCACCTACTGTATCCTCACCCATCCCCCTCATTCCACTATACCTCTGCACGACCAGCTCTACCACCACCTACTGTAACCTCACCCATCCCCCTCATTCCACTATACCACTGCACGACCAGCTCTACCACCACCTACTGTAACCTCACCCATCCCCCTCATTCCACTATACCTCTGCACGACCAGCTCTACCACCACCTACTGTAACCTCACCCATCCCCCTCATTCCACTATACCACTGCACGACCAGCTCTACCACCACCTACTGTAACCTCACCCATCCCCCTCATTCCACTATACCTCTGCACGACCAGCTCTACCACCACCTACTGTAACCTCACCCATCCCCCTCATTCCACTATACCACTGCACGACCAGCTCTACCACCACCTACTGTATCCTCACCCATCCCCCTCATTCCACTATACCTCTGCACGACCAGCTCTACCACCACCTACTGTAACCTCACCCATCCCCCTCATTCCACTATACCACTGCACGACCAGCTCTACCTTCACCTACTGTATCCTCACCCATCCCCCTCATTCCACTATACCTCTGCACGACCAGCTCTACCACCACCTACTGTATCCTCACCCATCCCCCTCATTCCACTATACCTCTGCACGACCAGCTCTACCACCACCTACTGCATCCTCACCCATCCCCCTCATTCCACTATACCTCTGCACGACCAGCTCTACCACCACCTACTGTATCCTCACCCATCCCCCTCATTCCACTATACCTCTGCACGACCAGCTCTACCTTCACCTACTGTATCCTCACCCATCCCCCTCATTCCACTATACCTCTGCACGACCAGCTCTACCACCACCTACTGCATCCTCACCCATCCCCCTCATTCCACTATACCACTGCACGACCAGCTCTACCACCACCTACTGCATCCTCACCCATCCCCCTCATTCCACTATAGCGTCACACGACCAGCTCTACCACCACCTACTGCATCCTCACCCATCCGCCTCATTCCACTATACCTCTGCATGACCAGCTCTACCACCACCTACTGTATCCACACCAATCCCCCTCATTCCACTATACCTCTGCACGACCAGCTCTACCACCACCTACTGTATCCTCACCCATCCCCCTCATTCCACTGCACGACCAGCTCTACCACCACCTACTGCATCCTCACCCATCCCCCTCATTCCACTATACCTCTGCACGACCAGCTCTACCACCACCTACTGCATCCTCACCCATCCGCCTCGTTCCACTATACCTCTGCATGACCAGCTCTACCACCACCTACTGTATCCACACCCATCCCCCTCATTCCACTATACCTCTGCACGACCAGCTCTACCACCACCTACTGTATCCTCACCCATCCCCCTCATTCCACTATACCACTGCACGACCAGCTCTACCACCACCTACTGCATCCTCACCCATCCCCCTCATTCCACTATACCTCTGCACGACCAGCTCTACCACCACCTACTGTATCCTCACCCATCCCCCTCATTCCACTATACCTCTGCACGACCAGCTCTACCACCACCTACTGTATCCTCACTCATCCCCCTCATTCCACTATACCTCTGCACGACCAGCTCTACCACCACCTACTGTATCCTCACCCATCCCCCTCATTCCACTATACCACTGCACGACCAGCTCTACCTTCACCTACTGTATCCTCACCCATCCCCCTCATTCCACTATACCTCTGCACGACCAGCTCTACCACCACCTACTGCATCCTCACCCATCCCCCTCATTCCACTATACCTCTGCATGACCAGCTCTACCACCACCTACTGTATCCTCACCCATCCCCCTCATTCCACTATACCTCTGCACGACCAGCTCTACCACCACCTACTGTATCCTCACCCATCCCCCTCATTCCACTATACCTCTGCACGACCAGCTCTACCACCACCTACTGTATCCTCACCCATCCCCCTGGTTCCACTATACCTCTGCACGACCAGCTCTACCACCACCTACTGTATCCTCACCCATCCCCCTCATTCCACTATACCTCTGCACGACCAGCTCTACCACCACCTACTGTATCCTCACCCATCCCCCTCATTCCACTATACCTCTGCACGACCAGCTCTACCACCACCTACTGTATCCTCACCCATCCCCCTCAGTCCACTATACCACTGCACGACCAGCTCTACCACCACCTACTGTATCCTCACCCATCCCCCTCATTCCACTATACCACTGCACGACCAGCTCTACCACCACCTACTGTATCCTCACCCATCCCCCTCATTCCACTATACCACTGCACGACCAGCTCTACCACCACCTACTGTATCCTCACCCATCCCCCTCATTCCACTATACCACTGCACGACCAGCTCTACCACCACCTACTGTATCCTCACCCATCCCCCTCATTCCACTATACCACTGCACGACCAGCTCTACCACCACCTACTGTATCCTCACTCATCCCCCTCATTCCACTATACCTCTGCACGACCAGCTCTACCACCACCTACTGTATCCTCACCCATCCCCCTCATTCCACTATACCTCTGCACGACCAGTTCTACCACCACCTACTGTATCCTCACCCATCCCCCTCATTCCACTATACCTCTGCACGACCAGCTCTACCACCACCTACTGTATCCTCACCCATCCCCCTCATTCCACTATACCACTGCACGACCAGCTCTACCACCACCTACTGTATCCTCACTCATCCCCCTCATTCCACTATACCTCTGCACGACCAGTTCTACCACCACCTACTGTATCCTCACCCATCCCCCTCATTCCAATATACCTCTGCACGACCAGCTCTACCACCACCTACTGTATCCTCACCCATCCCCCTCATTCCACTATACCTCTGCACGACCAGCTCTACCACACCTGCTGTATCCTCACCCATCCCCCTCATTGCAATATACCTCTGCACGACCAGCTCTACCACCACCTACTGTATCCTCACCCATCCCCCTCATTCCAATATACCTCTGCACGACCAGCTCTACCACCACCTACTGTATCCTCACCCATCCCCCTCATTCCACCATACCTCTGCACGACCAGCTCTACCACCACCTACTGTATCCTCACCCATCCACCTCATTCCACTATACCACTGCACGACCAGCTCTACCACCACCTACTGTATCCTCACCCATCCACCTCATTCCAATATACCTCTGCACGACCAGCTCTACCCTCACCTACTGTATCCTCACCCATCCCCCTCATTCCACTATACCTCTGCACGACCAGCTCTACCCTCACCTACTGTATCCTCACCCTTCCCCCTCATTCCAATATACCTCTGCATGACCAGCTCTACCACCACCTACTGTATCCTCACCCATCCCCCTCATTCCACTATACCACTGCACGACCAGCTCTACCACCACCTACTGTATCCTCACCCATCCCCCTCATTCCACTATACCTCTGCACGACCAGCTCTACCACCACCTACTGTATCCTCACCCATCCACCTCATTCCACTATACCACTGCACGACCAGCTCTACCACCACCTACTGTATCCTCACCCATCCACCTCATTCCAATATACCTCTGCACGACCAGCTCTACCCTCACCTACTGTATCCTCACCCATCCCCCTCATTCCACTATACCTCTGCACGACCAGCTCTACCCTCACCTACTGTATCCTCACCCTTCCCCCTCATTCCAATATACCTCTGCATGACCAGCTCTACCACCACCTACTGTATCCTCACCCATCCCCCTCATTCCACTATACCACTGCACGACCAGCTCTACCACCACCTACTGTATCCTCACCCCTTCCCTGTACACTGTGAGCCATCACGGGCAGGGTCCTCTCTCCTCCTATACCAGTCTGTGCCTTGAAATGTTCATGATTATTGTACTTTTCCATGTATGACCCTTTTGTCACATGTTAAAGCACCATGGAATAAATGGCGCTATAATAATAATTAATAATTTTGCAAACACTTTTCCAACAAGCAACTCTAACATTCCCCGTATTAAAAAATCCTCTCTGTTTTCAAAGAACTAAAGGATTTTTTTATTTTATGGTGTAATGCTCGTTGTTTAAGAGACCAGCCACCACTGCGGTTTAGCAGAAAAGTTCAAACACGCACCGTGCTTCCAAACTCTTTCCAATAGAGCTTGCAAGTGTTGCTCTGAATCCGGCCAGATTGCAGAAGCACACGGTTAGCTTCCAATCCGGACAACTTTTGTGTCGCTGCCTTCCTCCCAAGCTACAGAATACAAATGGACTCTCAAAACCACATTGGAAGACACCATTTGAGCCACAGGCACAATCATGCTGCTGGAGGTTTCAAGCAGGATTGCACCAAACCAAGTAAGTAGAAAGCCAGGAGGATGGGGAGCGGTGCGCTCCTGCAGAAAATAAGGACAACAACCACTTTACTGTTTAGGCCTAAGACACACGGCATGAAAATCAGAGCGAGTGGAGTGCGATGAAACATCGGATTCCACTCGGACCAATATTAGCCTGTGTGTCAGCGCACATGAGCAATTATTTTCTCAGCCCTAATCGGACCGAGAAAACAATTACAGCATGCTGAGGGTGTAATGCGATCATTGTTTCTCTCGAACCCATTCAAGTCTATGGGGCGAGAGAATGATCGCACTGCACTCAGTACACCGGTGTACCGCGAGCGCAGAGCGAGAATGGCAATAGCCGGCTACGGAGGAGAGAGGGAGAGAAATCCCTCCCTCCCCTCCTCCGCGCCGGCCCGCCCCTCCTCAGCGCCGGCCTGCCCCTCCTCAGCGCCGGCCCACCCCCCACAGCTGTGGTCCGATAGCATGATCAGACCTCAGTCGCAGTGACACTCGGCTCTTGCTGTGCTGCCAGCGTGAGCAGTGTCATGTAAGGATCGCATTAGTCCCCGTGTGGCCCCGGCCTTAGTCATGTAGCCCTCCTGAAAAGTATTATTCATAGCTCTCCGGCATTCTGGCCTTAGCTGGTTTCATTGATAATTCTCCTATCCGTAAATCTAAGGGCAATCAGCCCAGTGTCTTACATTACAACTCCATAAGACCTGGTGTGTTGTACTTTATGGTTTTCACAGATACAACACATATCCATAATGTTTGGTGCTATACACATGGCAGTGCAAAATACGGCGACAACGTCCATTTTTCTCTGGTATCACGGAAAAAAGGGCCAAAACAAGTTAATGGGTCTGTGAAAAAAAACCACACAGCACAAGGATGGCATCACATTTGCGAGATCAGGGAAGCAGTCATGTACCGGAGCCTCTACAGTAACCAGTAGGATACAATATTAAAAATAGGGCGAGTTGCATAATTCATTTATAGCTTTGCTGAGTGATATTCCATAATAAACTATTCCCTTTTAGGCTTATGGGGGACTATTCACCGTGCGCATCGACATGACTGATGGACATTGCTAAAGTGATGTAAGTCGTCCTGCACTGACAGATGATGATGGGCAGACACCACCCAAATCTACAGGTCCCATTACCTGCATTTAAAGGGAATCTGTCACCACTTTAACCTGTATGCCCAAAATAACAGTTTAAAAACCGCACTTAGAATACTGTACCGCACTTAGAATACTGTGTACAATTCTGGTCACCGATATATAAAAAGGACATAGCTGAACTGGAGAGGGTGCAGAGAAGAGCGACCAAGATTATTAGAGGAATGGGTGGGCTTCAATACCAAGACAGGTTATTAAACTTGGGGTTATTTAGTTTGGAAAAACGAAGGCTTAGGGGGGATCTAATCACAATGTATAAATATATGAGGGGACAGTACAGAGACCTTTCCAAAGATCTTTTTACACCTAGGCCTGCGACTGGAACACGGGGGCATCCGCTACGTCTTGAGGAAAGAAGGTTTAATCATAATCACAGACGAGGATTCTTTACTGTACGAGCAGTGAGACTATGGAACTCTCTGCCGCATGATGTTGTAATGAGTGATTCACTACTAACATTTAAGCAGAGCCTGAATGCCTTTCTTGAAAAATTTAATATTACCAGTTATGTATATTAGATTTTATGACAGGGTATTGATCCAGGGAACTAGTCTGATTGCCGAATGTGGAGTCAGGAAGGAAATTTTTTCCCCATTGGAACTTATTTGCCACATTGGGGTTTTTTTTGCCTTCCTCTGGATCAACATGTTAGGCTACGGGTTGAACTAGATGGACTTAGAGTCTCCCTTCAACCTTAAAAACTATGATACTATGAAAAAGGTCATACAATGCTGAAAAAAGCCATACCTGTATGTCTCATATCAGATGCCTTGTGGATAAAAGATACATTTATCACTTTATGTAAATGAGCTCTTCCAGGCTATGGGGCGGATGCTGCCTGGAATATAATTCTGCCTCCAGAGATTATTTTAAATAAAAGGGGCGTCATCAGTGTGATGGTCGCTCTCTGCTGTCACTGCAGAGCTGTGTGTGATTATAACTGACACTTCTGCAGGGTCCTCTCAGCTTCAGCCTCCATCTCACAGGCAGACAGTGCTGCTACATTGCTGCAATGCAGCAGAGTTCAGAGAACTTCAAAAAATGTGTTTGAAAGAAGATAAATGTCACTTTTCCTGTTCTGTGTCAGTTACTTGTCTCACACTGGTAACACGCTTTGAATTTATAATAATCTCTGGAGGCGGAGTTATATTCCAGGTAGCATCCGTCCCATAGCCTGGAAGAGCTCATTTACATAAAGTGATAAATGATGATATTTCCACAACAAGGCGTCTGATATGAGACATAAAGGTAAGACTATTGTCAGCATTCTATAACCTGTATGCCTATATTAACAGTGAAAAAAAGGTCAGAATTGTGACAGATTCACTTTAATTAAAAAAAAAAAAAAGACATAAAATCAACAAATCGTGCCATTTAGAAAGTGACACACAAACTGTAAAACAAAAACAACGCCATATCCTTTCAATTCTCAGGAGGACTTGTGCCGAGTGACGCTCAGGACCTCTTTTTCTTATTCCATGAAACTGTTGAGCGGTGACAAGCCCCACAGCCATACATGTCACATGTGAGAAATGTGATGTGACACAGCCGAGAGCACAAACCTAACAAAAAAACACCAGCACTCAGATGAATAATGCAACACAGCAGCATTCTGGATTGTGTGACCGTATAATGATCCTGGTGGGGTCTTCGTGATGGCCCAAATACTGCTTTAGGAATCAGGAGCCTTTTGCTACAGGTCCAAAAACATCGGAGTTCTCATAACTAGAATATTCCAAAACTGCAGCGGTCCCAGATCAGGGTGCACATTGTCAGCTTCCAAAGGGCTTACAGGTAGGTAAACATGTAGGCACTTATTGAACAAAGTGAAGATGGTGGTGTCCTGTTGTCTCTACACCGAGGGTTTCGTCCACTTTAGTACAGCTATGGTAATGGTAACCAAAGTGTGGATCTACCACCAACAGAGTTGGTGCAAATCGATTCACAGGACCAGGACCCAATCCATCAGCCACATCAATAAAATGTGACCGCTGGACAAGAAACCAGGCGAGCCTTGAATTCCAGGAGGTAGCAGATGGTTCTCCTATCTCCTGGAATTCAAGGCTCTTCCATTGATTAGCCAACCTGGCGCGACACCAACACATGACGTACCATCAGGCCAGCCAGGGCTGTGGAGTCGGTAAGCCAAACCTTCAACTCAGACTCCTCAATTTCTCTTGCACCGACTCAGACTCCGACTCCTATATATATTGCTTATAGTTAGGTGAAAAATGTATTGTAGTACAATGTGAACATCAGACATTTAATCATTTTTATGATACAATAATCAAGATATTTGGATAGAACATAAAATATATTTATTGGAAAACAACTTTAGAACAGAAAAAAACTAATAAATTGTAAATATGTAATACAATATGTAATTTACAGTATATTACATATATATCTGGTGTGTGTGTGTGTGTGTGTATATATATATTATATATATATATATATATATATATATATATATATATATATATATTCGTTTTTTGTGTTCTAAAGTTGTATTCCAATAAATATATTGTATGTTCTATCTAAATATCTTGATTACTGTATCATAAAAATAATTGAATGTCTGATGTTCACATTGTACTACAATAAATGTTTCACTTAAATATAAGCATTATACTAAATGTTATTATTTAGTAAAATATTCAGCACATTCTGCATTGCACTATTGTCCCCGATTTATTAGATATTTTAGGAGTCGGAGCAGGTGCATTTTATACAGACTCCGACTCCACGACTCCGACTCCACAGCCCTGAGGCCAGCTAACCAAAAGAATAGTCGGGAGGCTGTCCTGAGAATAGAGCCAACTCTAGTCACCAGATTACACATCAGAAACTACACTTATTAATAATCAGATATACTAGACCTGATGAAGCTGGAGTACCTTCTTTGAAAGTCTATGAAATTCCTCAGTGCCCCTCCTTTCTGCTGCTATCTCACATTGTTCAGTACAATCTGCAGCCATCAGTCAATAAAATGATCGCTGGACAGGAAACCGTCTCCTACCTCCTGGAATTCAAGGCTCTTCTTTTGATTAGCCAACCTGGCATGAAACCAACACATGACGTACCACCCGGCAAGCTAATCAAAAGAAGAGCTGCGGATGCAGTCCGGTGGGAGGCTGTCCTCAGGCTTGCACAATTTCTAATCACCAGATTACACATCACAAACTACATCTATTAATAAACAGATATCTTAGACCTGATGAAGCTGGAGTGCCTTCTTTGAAAGTCTATGAAATTCCTCAGCGCTACTCCTCTCTGCTGAGATCTCACACTGTTCAGTACAATCAGCACCCATCAGTAAGGCCGGACGGGCGACATCTGGATAATCTATGAGCCATTTCATTCTATAGATGAAGTCCAAAGTCTCATCTCAACAGGAACATTACACAATCATTCTAACATGAATTTTCAAAGTAAGTACACCTGAGGCATCTTTCATTTAATATATGGAGTTTGCACTGTGAAATCTGATAATATCCTTGCACATCACATGTAATCAGGAGGGATCTCATCATTCTCCATCTACTGCCTCCAGTATTGCCCACAACAGCTGCATGACCCTGACTTGCTAAGAAACCCCCCCTCCTAATTTGGCATTCAGATTGCATACCAGCAGGCGGATAGAATTGTCTCTTTAAGCCAATTTGTCAAACAATTTTGATCAAATTGAATTTTATCTCTGAGCAATCCCTGTGGAAGGAAATTAATAGCCATGAGCAATTCATGGGCAAAACCACATAAAAAAAAGCTACAAGACAGGATGACGATGATCATCACGAGATGTGCAATGCACTCAGACCCGCTCGTATGGAGGAGCATGCTATAGAGATGAAGAGCAACCAAGACTGTGCACCAGGAGCTATAGGATGAAGCGGAATCCAGGACACATGACCGCATCCCGGGAGGGGGGAGGGTTGCCTGTATTATAAAGATAAAATATGAAGTACGGTAGTTGTTTTTTGGCAAAAAAAATATTTTTTAAAAATCTGATTGTTACAAATAATGAGATTCCAGTACTAAAGGGGGTTGTCCAGTCACAAGATACTGATGAGCTATTCTCTGGATAGCCCCAATTCAGACCAGCCGGAATCTGCCACCAGGCCCTGACTCCAGCAATGAGCAATCAGCATATTTTGCCGCAAAATCGGATCCATTACAAATGCGTTTCAGTTCCATTCATTTCCAATGGAATCGCGGCAAGATGCGGTCACATGCATCATACACAACCGCATGTGACCGCTTCTTGCCGCGTTTCCATTGAAAATGAATGGAACTGAAACACATTTGTAATGGATCCGGTTTTACGGCAAAATACCGCTGGTGTAAGGTGAGCACAATTGCTGAAGTTTTGATAAAATCCCAGTTTTCTCTGCAGCACAGCTACTAGTTCTCTGAATGTGGAGCGCTGTATAACTCTGCCCACACCACTTATTGGCAGCTTTCTGTACAATGGGCATAGACAAAAGGCTGTCACTCATGTGGGTAAGATTATGTAGTACTGATGAATATGGAGGACGTCAAGGCAGCAGCTTTACAAGTGCTTTAGTGATCATATCTTGCTGATAAATCAGTTAATTTTATCAAGACTGCAGCAAGCAGCCCAGTAAGTGACACATTGCTGGAATCTGGGTCTCTGCCCCTACATCATGCAGGGAGTGGTTTTCACCAGTGTTCTGGAATTTATTTTACACAGTTTTACATCCCTGTCATGCGTTTTTCAGTATGAGAGGATAGACAATGCGCTGCCCTTTTCTACCTACTTGGTAGTATGTCGGTCACATTAGTGGCAGGACACAATGGGCCAGTGAATGAGCAAACGAGGAAGCCACAGTCAAGAACGGGAGATAAACGTGAGTGGACGGCGAGATACATACACGGAGACACTAACGTGGCCGGGGCCGGATGCATTGCTCACCTATGAGTGTAAATAAGGCACCGCACATCCATATGTGTGCATTACAATCTGCTTTTATAACACACATTATAATCTATGGGTGCATCACACTTCTTATTTTGTATTTATTAAAGAATGGACGTCTGGAATACCATGGTGTGAACAAGGTGCAAGACTAAAAAATATACAACTAAACAATAGGATAAAGAGTTGCACGCCAGTCGCAGTTCTGCTTTTCATTATTCCCCTATACATTGTGACTGGTGTGCAACTCTTTATCCTATTATTTACTTCTTATTTTGTAAGCTCAGCCCACACAAAAAAAAGACAAAAAATAAAAAAAACGACAAAGTCTTTGATTTGGAGACCAAACTTCTCCGTATGACTGGGCACACGGATGGCGACCGCAGGCGGTGTGTGTGTGACTAGCCAGCAACATCGGCCCACTGCCCGTTCAGTGTCATTCTGCTGAGGATAGGCACCTTACTGCACAATAGTCATCATGAGCCGGCACAGTCATAGATACTGTCTGCACTGGATCCCAAGAAAGGATCTGCAGGGCTGGAGAATTACCGGCCACATCTCTGCTACAGCCAATACCTGCGCTCCCCACATACTAACCATCGGGGGGCAATTTAGATCAGTGTTGTGCCAATGCGCTGTAATCCCTACTGATAATTAATGATTAAATAATCAACTAACTGTTTCAATACTTTTTATCTACGATAAAAGACGTGGCCCTAAACAGTCCGACAGGCCACGTCCACATCAACACGAAGAAAGGTGACACGCACTGTAATGAATTCATGCATTTCTAGAAGGACCGAGGATGGAGATCTGCTCTAAAGCTTATGCAGATAATATTGGAAAACTGTATCATAGGGGACAACCCCTCCCCAGCCGCTAGTAGATGTCCCCTTATACTCCCCTCCGCTCCAGCGACGTCAGCGCCGGATCCCAGGTGACATTAGTATATGTGAGCGCTGCAGACAATCAGCGCCAACTTTACTCACTTCCTTCACATGAAATGCACACCTGGCAGAATTGAGACTTGCGGTGCAGACTCCTCCAGACGTCACCAGCTCAGGTACGAGATCCCGGCTGGATTACACAGGCGACCAGAGCGGCGCTCCGACCAGGACTTAACCATTTAAATGAAACATTTGGTGATACATGCACGCTCTAATACCCCCCATCCCTGCTGAACACGTTATAGAACGTCAAAATTAAAAATCAACCCCTATAGTAAGCACCATCAAAAGAAAAATAGACATTCTAGATATCCTTTTTCAAATATTTTTGGGGAGAGGTGCGGTGATGGAAAAAAAAAAAAGGATCAAAATATTGCATGGACCTTAAATTGGTATCAAAAACTTCAGATCACCCCCCACGAAAAACCAAGCCCTCACTTAGCTCAATGAACAGAAAAAAAAATGTTGTTTGCTTTCTGCTGCCAATTTTTTTTTTTCCCAAAGTAGAAAAAAACAAAAAAAACAAAAACAAAAAAAAACTATACAAAATTAGGCATTGCCATGAAACTCAGACTGACCTGGAGAATCAGGTCTGTAGTTTTTGCCAGAAAATGAACGCTATAAAAAACACAAAAAAAAAACAAAACCATAAAAAGTACGGAATAAAAAATAAAAAAAAAAAAATAAAAAAAATACCATTTGTACATTGTAAAGCAAAATTAATGTGTCATTCAAAATTACATTTCGTCCAGGGAAAACAAAAATTCTTCATATGGCTGTGTTAAAGTAAGTTGAAGGGAATCTGTCACCAGGTTTTTGCTCCTCCATCTGCAGCATAATGTAGAGACAGAGACCCTGATGCCAGTGATGTGTCACTTACTGAGCTGTTTGCTGTCATTTTGATAAAATCAATGCTTTTCTCTGCTGCAGATCGAGCAGTTATACAGAGCTCATGAATATGCTGGACTACCTGCGGCATGCCAAGTAGTCCTGTAATGATAATCTACTGCTGATTAAATCAGTGATTTTATCAACATTACACTAAGCAGCCCAGTAAGTGACCTATCGCTGGAATCAGGATTTCAGCCCCTAGGTTATGCTGCTCTCAGATTACATAGCAAAAACCTGGTGACAGATTCCCTCTAAGGCTCTTGGATGAGGGTGAGGAAAAAAACATAAGTGCAAAAGCAAAAAAAATTCCCTGGTCATTAAAGGGTTAAACTTCAATTTCTGCAGAATGGAGACAACAATCAGATCACTAAGGCTATGTGTGCACGTGTGCGCTCTGCACAGCACCGAAAAGGTGCGCTTCATAGCGCAGATGAAAAGCTGCGTTCTGAAGCACATGGTGCCGGCGAGAACGTGCGCTCTGCATGCAGCTCCTGCCATAGACAGAGCAGGGGCTGCCGGCAAAGCGCAGGAAAGAAGTGACATGTCACTTCTTAGAACACAGGGATTCAGGCAGCAGCCGAAGCGCTGCGCTCTAATATGCCACGTGCGCACAGCCCCTGCACAATCTCCATAGACTGTGCAGGGGACGCAGGACGCATGCAGTTACGCTGCGGTGCAGAACGCAGCGTAACTGCATGAATTACGCACATGTGCGCACATAGCCTAAAGATGGGATTTTTAGAGTGGCTTCATAGCCAAAAAGGCTTTGGGCTTAGTCCAAACAGACCGTGTAAACTGACGGACTACCACTTTTTGTCCCTTTATTGACCATTGTTACTGACCTGAAGAGTACTTTAATAGCGCCCTCTGATGGCTGAAAATACATATACTGTATATGTATTCCACATCGTATTAATTAAATTAGCACAAGACTTTGAGGGGTTCCTCGTGTTTTTGCCCCCAGCTCACTGAAACCATGAGGAAGGTAGGTTTTTAGATCTATCGCTTTTTTGTTGGTGCTGTGTGGTGGCCGTTATTGTGGTATTTCTGTGTTTGTGCAGTGCTGTGGCCTGGAGTCATGGGTGCTGTAGGGGCACTGGATCATCCACCCGGTTGGTGCACTGTTAATGTGATGGTGGTTGGTGCATAGCACTACACTGTTAAGGCTAAAGACCCACTGAAGAGTTTCAACATCTGCTTCTGTGACCAGAATGGACATCTGGCAACAACTAGAGCTCAATGTAAGTCTATGAGGGCCTCGTTCTGGCTCTGAGTTACATTGAGACATGACTTCCAGTCCACCCACTGGAGCGATCCGGAAGGTCACATCTAGCAGAAAATGACCAGAGTGGTGCCGAAAATAGGAAAAAAATGGAGACCGGTATTTTACTACAGGCAGGAAACATGCATTAGGGATGCTGCTTTGGGGGTGAGATACAAATCACCCCCCACAAAAAACAAAAACAAGAAAAACACGCCGAAGAGGTGCTGTAAGGGTGTCTACTTCAAGTGTGCACTGTATAGTATTGAGAAATATTCCACTATGCTCCAATGGCTGCGAATTTACGCGGGATGGTCATTAATCCTAATGTCCTTTTGGAAGAGGTACAAGAAGCCAAAACATCATAACGTCAGATGAAATAGTGTGTGCAGTGTATCAGTGACGGGTGGAAGGACAGCGAAAGTAACGCTCCCTTATGAAGACCCCGCTACAAGAATCCCACCATATCGGCCTGACACCCCCGTACATGTGATGAGAAGGGAAGTGGAATCATGAGGTGAACTGAATTTTAGCTTTTAATTGGAGTCATGCTACAATGAAGCACGGCTCCTGAAAAAACATTTACTTTTCGCAATATTTGATCAGCGGCTGTTGGCAGAAATATACCGGATCTTACATGGACGGCCAATTCTGCGAGCAACAGACATTGCTACCCTCTCGTCTTAGAAGGCGACCTCTGCATGGATGCAGGCAGATAATGCTAGGCAGGGGATTTGTCTTGGACACCATGCTGGCTCTGGCTCTGCGCGGTGCAGGGGTTCGCAGGGGCTGTGCTAAGCAGACAGCGTGGCTGGCCGCCTCCGATAAATACCGCCTGGCATCTAGACACTGCAGCTCCCATCTCCAGCTGCGGGCATATTCCAGGGCAGGAAAACAAGGGTTATCTAAGAAGCAAAGCGTTACAGTCAGCGGAGCCTGGCATCTAGATTACAAGGGTCAATTACACTTCAGCGTCACATATTCTACGGGCGGAGACTATATAGAGTTGTTGGGTTCTACTAATAAGATTTTAAAATGCAAAGGTACACGGAAAAGGGGTCAACTAGTGCATGAATACGGTCATTTTCAGAGGCCCTGATGTCAGGACGCTGACCGGACATCATACTAATAAAGAGGGAAGGCTTCCACCCAAATGTTTCACTCCGCTCACACAGGAGTCCTGGCTTTATCCAGAACCGCAAGTATTGATCCGACCCCGACACATTCCAGCAGCTCATCACGTCGCCTTTATTTATTGTTTTACAATAAAAACTATTTGCTGCCTTGGTGAAAAAAAAAAAAATAGCTTTAGGCCCTGTGCACACACAAGTCTCTCTCCTTGTGTCTCTCTCTCCTTGTGTGTCTCTCTCTCTCTCCTTGTGTCTCTCTCTCTCCTTGTCTCTCTCTCTCTCCTTGTGTCTCTCTCTCTCCTTGTGTCTCTCTCTCTCCTTGTGTCTCTCTCTCCTTGTGTCTCTCTCTCTCCTTGTGTGTCTCTCTCTCCTTGTGTGTCTCTCTCACTCTCTCTCCTTGTGTGTCTCTCTCACTCTCTCTCCTTGTGTGTCTCTCTCTCCTTGTGTGTCTCTCTCACTCTCTCTCCTTGTGTCTCTCTCTCTCCTTGTGTCTCTCTCTCTCCTTGTGTCTCTCTCTCTCCTTGTGTCTCTCTCTCTCCTTGTGTCTCTCTCTCCTTGTGTCTCTCTCTCCTTGTGTGTCTCTCTCTCCTTGTGTGTCTCTCTCACTCTCTCTCCTTGTGTGTCTCTCTCTCCTTGTGTGTCTCTCTCACTCTCTCTCCTTGTGTGTCTCTCTCACTCTCTCCTAGTGTGTCTCTCTCTCCTTGTGTCTGTCTCTCTCTCTCTCCTTGTGTGTGTGTGTATGTCTCTCTCTCCTTGTGTGTGTGTCTCTCTCTCTCTCCTTGTGTGTGTGTGTGTCTCTCTCTCCTTGTGTGTGTGTGTGTGTGTCTCTCTCTCCTTGTGTGTGTGTGTCTCTCTCTCTCCTTGTGTGTGTGTCTCTCTCTCTCTCCTTGTGTGTGTGTCTCTCTCACTCTCCTTGTGTGTGTGTCTCTCTCACTCTCCTTGTGTGTGTGTCTCTCTCACTCTCCTTGTGTGTGTGCCTCTCTCACTCTCCTTGTGTGTGTGCCTCTCTCACTCTCTCTGTGTGTGTCTCTCCTTGTGTGTGTCTCTCCTCTCTGCCCATCTCTCTCTCTTTAAATGTATGTGCCCAATCTGCAGCGTGTGAACATAGCCTTAGGGTTTCAGTTGTAAATAAACATAACTATACTCTCCCACCTCCGGTCCAGTGCTGCCTCTCTACGGACCCCAGTCTGTTCCCATGATGATGTTACGAGTACAGTGCACATGACCGCTAGGACTAGAATCACTAGGGTTCATCAATCCGTCCTGTGTACATCACCAGAGAGGCTGAGACCAGTGATTGGCTGCAGCCGGTCAACAAAGATCGGGAGCAGCGATGGGAGAGGAAGTGCTGGAGATGGAGGGTGTTGGAGGTTGAGAGAGAAGTAACACATGATTTATTATTTTACACAACTGCAACAAAATAGTTATTTTTTTTCTGGACAAAAACCCTTTAATTTAATAATGGATTGCAAGGTCCGTTATGGTGGCACAGAGGAGTCGGGTATGTCTTTTGGGACTTTGAGGTCATCAATGGTTTTCCACTGGACTCCAGTTGAAGACATCACAGAGCACACAAGAAACGTAAAGAGTGTGGTTCTACAGTGAGTTGCACTCGCAATTCTCTACCAACTTCTCATTGTGGAGAAGGGGTGGTATTGCGGCTTAAATACAAGAGTGTGATCCACTAGACCACCAGGAATCATATCTCCCAGCACAAAACAATTACAGCACAGATAATGGCTTTTCCTGGTGTTATCTGTTCATGTATTGCCTAGGGGCAAAGAAGAGGTGGTCATTTTGAGACAAAGCCAAGTAAGTTTACGATCACCAGTAAGGAATAAGATACATCACTACTATCATGATCAGGCAACTGGACCAATGTGTTCCCCATCAATCACTACAATATGGCCATTGGCCCATAAATATCTGCATAATGTCACCGAGCAGCACAGATTTGGAAGCATCCCGTGGGAAGGAGCATCACCGAGAAGACCCAAGTGATACAACATTATCAACATGTAAGAAAACACTTCAGCTACAGGGGAAATGGCCCAGGTTTAGGGTTTGTTGTTTTTTTTTTGTATTTTTCTTGTTTTCATTGAGATGGACAAATTTTGGAAATTCCCATAGGATGAGTTTTGGGTATTGATTCATTTAAGCTTTTCATTTAAACGGAGTAATAAAATATTCATTCCCCCCTGTCACCCCCAACGTTCTGAAATATTACAGCCAATGGCACAAAAAGGGAATTACTATAGGAATATCTGGAAAACATATATGCGGTTTACAGATTTTATAATACTGATATTATACATAAAGTCTAGCTTATCTACATTAGTTGCTGTGAAATTATAGTCTATTGTTCCCTGTTATCAGCTTTTACAGGCTTGGGAAGAGCTTGTAGCATATATTGGGAGTGCTGATCAATCAACTTAGGTGACGCCAAAATACATATAATGTATTAAACCTAAGAAGCTAAAAAATCGGCCTTAAAAGGGGCATTCCCATCTCTGCTATTAAAAGGGGTTTTCCCTCGAACAAAGTTAAGTTTAATCATTAGATGTTGTAATAATAATAATTTACACAATTGGATGTAGTTACAAAAATGTCCCTGTGCTGAGATAATCATATATGTGTCCCTGCTGTGTACTGTGTAATGGCTGTGTCTGACCGTACAGAGACATGGTCTGATCATACCACATCTCCTGGGCAGGGGAGGAAGAGTGAGTGCTTATACAAACATACAGGGGGATCACAGCTGCAGCTTTCTGGGAGGTAAAACATTGTTTTCCAACAGACACAGACATTCTTTTTACCTCATAGAAAGCAGCAGCCATGATCCCAGGCCTGTATACATTTTTACTTCCTTCCTTGCCCAGGAGCTGTGGTATGATCAGACCATGTAACTGTACCGTCAGACACAGACATTACACAGTATATAGAAGGGGCACATACTGTATATAAGATTATCTCAGCACAGGAACATTTGTTTTTTAATGCATCCAATTGTGGAAATTATTATTATTCCAAGATCTATTGAATAAATGTAGTTAATAAGTTGGATTAAATATCTGAGGTAGAAATGACCCTTTAAGTAGGTTGTCCTATAAGAGCCACTGCTGTCCTAGCTCCACTAATATAATATAGACAGGGAACTATTCCCTAGGAGCCAAATGAGAAAGCCGATAAGTAGATGCTCATGCTCGGACCCCCTCATGTTGTCCATGTAATACAGGGGCTTCACTCATCCGCAGAGAAACTTCAAGGGGATCTGTCACCAGGTTTTTGCTCCTCCATCTGAGAGCAGCATAATGTAGGGGCAGAGACCCTGATTCCAGCTATGTGTCACTTACTGAGCTGTTTGCTGTCATTTTGATAAAATGAATGCTTTCTCTGCTGCAGATCTAGCAGTTATACAGAGCTCATGAATATATTGGACTACCTGGCAGCACACCAAGTAGTCCTGTAATGATAATCTCCTGCTGATTAAGCAGGGATTTTATCAAAACTACAGTAAGCAGCCCAGTAAGTGACATCGCTGGAATCAGGGTCTCTGCCCCTATATTATGCTGCTCTCTGATTAGGTGGTAAAAACCTGGTGACAATTTCCCTTTAACTTGATGATCTGGGAGCCGGACTCGCAGCTAATTGCTACCATGGCTCTCAAAAGAGGTAACAAATAAGGTTATCTGTAATAACAACCATTTTTATAATTCCATTCATTTGATGCGAAGATTGGATCACTGCATTTTACTAAGGGATTCCCTCCATATTCACGAAGAAAAGTGAGGAATGTGATTGATTTTAAACTTGTGTTTCTGTATTATATGGCCAGGGGGGAAATAAATCTGTAACATAAAAGTAAAATAAAGAAAACAATACGTATCGGTCTGTATTAAATAAATAGTATAAACCTGGCAGACAGCGAACATCTGCAGGATTTGTATGCATGAAGACGTCCCGCAGATTAGGAGGTGCATTTGGCAGAACTGTCCCAAGGACAACAATGGTCAGCGCTGAAATCTTTGGAGCCGGCAGGTTGATGACAGCCCAGCCAATGGAGCCGGGAGCAGGGGAGAAGGCTCGGACAAAGGCTGATATGCATATGGGGCCCATTACTGAGCCCCGGTCACGAGAGCAGAAGAGCAGGTGTCTTCACTGGGAGCACAAAAGGGGGAGAAGATAATAGATGCAAAGTGGATTTATGGCCCTCACCAGCAGAGAACCGCGCAGCAGATGGCACCGATTGCAAGCTCTTTTGGACACACCGCTCCCCCCCTTCCATTTTTTTTTTCACTATCCTAATATTTGCCTGAATCACAGCAATTATCAATGTATCACCGCATGAATACAGAGGACTTTAATAGATTGAGGTTCTTTAAATAGACATTCACCATAATGGTGCTCCCATGTGTGGCGCCATCATACATCAAACAATGTGTGGCTGTAATATTCACAATCACAACTGGCTACTGAATACCACCGACAAGGTATACGCAGATCCCACTGCCAAGATATACAAAGCCCCATCCCTCCAGACACAGATATACAACCCCAGCCGTCTACATATACAGAGGAACGGATCTGGTGAAGCATACCGGAATAGCTATAGAATACATATCACACCGCTATATCACTGACAGGGTATAGATTATATAACATAGATCACAATGCAATGGGAGCCGTCACACACCATTCTGCAGGCCATTGCTAGACAGCTGAACACAAGGCAGCATGGCTGCAGCAGGAGAGATGGCCTTACCTGGCACACACCCTGGCATCCTCAGCGCCCCCACAGCTGCAAGTGGTCCTGATGAAGGGGAGCCCCGGATCAGTGCATCTGCAGAGACGCTGCCATCCTTTCTCCTGACCTCCAGCGCTCACATTAGTGGCTTGGATGCTTCAGCTGCCTCCTTGCTGTTCCCTAGCCCATGATGTCACCATCTTTCTGCTGCCCGGATTGGCTGCCAGGCGGCTGATAATAATACTACTAATAGCACTAGGAGGGCTGGGATAGGCAAATCTTTTGTTTCGAAGCAGGAAGTGTAGAGAAACCTTTCAGAGGGAGAGGGAGGGAAGCGCAAAATGTGATGCCTTCCCCAAGTCAGCCTGCATTGTGTGCCCAGAGGTGCCCTGCCAGCGAGGCTGCGGACACTCACCTACCACCAGCCACTCACTGCCCACGTCACAGGCCCTACAGCTTAGGAGTCTCAATTATATTTACAGAAAAAAAATAAATAAAAAGACGTAAAAACTAGAATAATCATATAGAGCGCCAACATATTCCAGAGCACAGCACACAAAGATCCACTGCATCGTACATCAAAAGCAGAACACACCATATCATAAAATATATATAGAATTTTTTTTATTTCTTAAAGGGGCTTCCCTGTCCTCTGGCTGAAGCTGGTCTTAAAAAAAAAAAAATAAAAAAAAAAAAAAAAAACACAACAACAACAGTGCTACTAGGCCCTGTGCAGCTTTTGATTCATTTTTGTGTACAGTATTAAGGTTATGTTCACATGTAGCATTTTTTTGGCAGTGCATCTTGAGTGCATCAAAAATGCGCCACGGCAAAAACACATTGCGTTTTTACCGCGTTTTGCCCAATGCGTTTTTAACTCAAATCAATTGACTGGAAGGGCTCAAAAACGCGGACATAATTGACACACTGCGTCTTCAAAAACGCAGCCAAGATGCAGCCAACAAAAGATGCCCAGTGTGGACAGCAAAATAGAAATCTCATAGACTTTGCTGGGAGAAGGAAATGCTGCATTTAGGTGCATCTTTGTGACCTCAAAAACGCAACACAGATGCACAAAAGATGCTACATGTGAACATTGGCTAAGGCTATGTGCACACTGCGCGTTTTTTTGTGGCGTTTTTGTGTTTTTTCAGGTGTGGTTTTTCAGGTGCGTTTTTGTGCATTTTGGGGCTGAAAACTGTATTACTTTGCTTCCCCAATAAAGTCTATGACTTTTCATTTTTGCTCTCCGCACACAACTTTTTTTTTTTTAGCTGTGTGTTTTTGAGCTTAAAAAAAAATGGACATGTCAATTCTTTCCTGCGTTTTACTGCGTTTTACACCCATGCAATGCATTGGAAAAACGTAGCAAAACACAGTGGTCAAAAATGCACTAAAAATGTATGCTTTTTTTCTACCGGTGTGTTTTTGCCACAGGTGCATTTGTTTGCGTTTTTGCAGTCAAAAAAACGCTGTGTGCGCACATAGCCTGAGGGTGCAGTTTGTTGCCCTAAACTGCATGCATTTCCTTCCTCAGCAAAATCTATGAGAATTCAGAAAGGCTGTGCACATGTTGCTTCTGTCACTAGTATTCACAAACTTTGCGTAAATCAACAGGAGAAGAGAACATAGGGAACTTTGTCTTCTATCTTAGAGAAATATGCTTCTTTCTCCACTTATGAGCCACTTCTCCTGAACTAACTTTACACTGGAACAAAATTGCTCAAAAGATGTCCTGGTCAAGGCAAGACAGACAAGTCAGCACAGTGAGCAGTGAGGTGTTAGATAAAGCATATTGAGATTTATGGAGAGGAAATAGGACTAAGCAGACACAGTCAGATTTCCCTTTGGTGCTGGATTCACAGATACACAGCTTAGAAATTTGTAAAAATGCAGGATACAAGTCATATAATGGCCAAAGCTAGTGTTATTCCTCATGTACACATGACAGCTTAGTCTAAAAATTTATTTTGGTTAAATTCTACCTGTCATTTTACATAAACATTTGTAAGCTTATTGGAGGTGCAAGAATAGTTCAGGCTGAGCCATTTTACTATGAAAATCATTATTTAGTCCTAAACAACCACATGTACAAACTGCATGATCACGTATCGACAAATTGGATTTAATAAGATCCTTCTACTCAAGTCAAAAGGAGAGAAACCACAAATCACATGAATCTGTGAATAGAAATGACCCCCAGGAACATCACAGCATTGCACATCGCATCGTGGAACACGGAGTAACACAATCAACACATCTATATGTGCGCTTCTCATGGGAAAGGAGAGTTTGTATAATATAGATATATATATTATATAATCTAGGAGGCACTCGCACTAGAAAAGACACTCGGCAGTGTGTGTATAATATATATTTTATATCTCCATATCCATTTACATACATGTATGCATATGTATAGCTCACTGTAGAGGCTCCTTTAGAGCAGATTGCCTTCTAAAACATTTCAACACATATATTGCAAAATTGCAGTCAGGAGAGAAGGACATTTTATGACTGTAATCCTCAATATCATCACCACTGGAAACCCCTTTGAAGAATGGTCCCATACCTCACACTAATTCCTACATAAAAGCTGCTTTGTGCAGCGCTGATCTCCACCACTGCTCCCGTTGTCACTTATGGTCTGCAGCAGTGATGTCATGTCGGCAGTGCTGCAGCCAATAGCCCAACTTTGTGGCTCCGAGCAGAACTGCAGTGACGCTAAAAAAAGGTGAAGATTCTGGCGGGCAAGTATAAGGCTGCTTTCCCACATCCGTTTTTTGCCGTGCGGCACAATTGCGGCGCTCTGCAGAAAAAACGCAACCGGTATTTGTTGCCGCCGGTTGCGTTTTTCCCCGCATAGACTTGCATTAGCGCCGTATTGTGCCGCATGGCCTTTCGTTGCGTCCGGTTTTTGCTGGATGCGACATATTTAGCCCATGCGGCGGCCGGATGGAACGTTGCCTGGCACGTTTTTTGGTGCGGCGAAAAAACCGCATTGCGCCGGATTCGGCGCGATTCACAATGCAAGCCTATGGACGCCGGATGCGGTTTTTTGCACTGCGCATGCTCAGTATCAAGCCGCATCCGTCAAAAACCGGACGGGCCGCATGCAAAAACTTGTTACGAGGGGGACCCGGGGAAGCGTGCCAAGATGGGAAATGGACTGCTTCCGCCGGTCAAGGTCCACTGTGCGGTGTAAGGGACCGCCGCTATGGTGGGTGAAGAGTGAGCGGGTTGCTGCTAGAGATCGTCTGTAATGTCACAGACGATCTATGTACACCGATCTGCCCTAACCCGTGAGGGTTGTATGGCACAGATCTCACGGCTCGGTGTACCTGTTGCACGGGGAAGCACAGAGGTGCCCACGCACGTGTGCCAGTGGAAGTCACGAGAATATGGCACGAGGGTAGCACAGAGGTGCCCACGCACGTGTGCTTTCAATAACCAGGTGAGTCCAATGGAGACTTGAGGAGCTCACCTGGGACAGGAACACGGCCTGTTGACGGGGGTACTGCCGGAGCAGCAAGGCAGGAACACGGCCTGCAAACGAGGTACTGCCGGAGCAGCAAGGGCCAAGCCCACAAGAGACAGTAATGCCTGAGCAGTGGCGTGGCAGCACGCTGCCAGACATCCAAACATAGAAGGACGGTCGCGCGCCACCATGATGGCAGGGGGAGCTTTTAAGGAGGTGCAGCTCCACCCGAGGGCGGGCGCGAGGCGGAGATGACGGACTTGACCCAATCAGGGTCCACGACGTCCCAGCCTGGCCAGTCAGGATTCACCACGTCACCAGCCTTGTCATCAAGCCGTGTGACGTCAGTGAGCGAATCAGGACCCACCACGCATTGCACATGCTCACCCTCCTGCCTCTGGGAAATAGAGGCGGGATCCTCGGTCTCACAATGTGCAGAGATAACGGGAATCTCACTGCTTCCCTGAGCAGTAAACCTCTGCACATTGCGCAGCCTCGCAGACCTTCGGGGCTGCTGAGCAGGAGAGTCTGCGGCAGGCCAGGAATGGGAGACCGCTTCACTCCTTGTAACAGGAGAACCACTAGGTGTCACCCTTCTGCTGCCTCTCTGAGAAGGTATCTCCTGCACACTGCGCAGTCTGGCAGACCTTCAGCGCTGCTGAGCAGGAGTGCTCGTGGCAGGCAAGGAATGGGAGACTGCCTCAGTCCTTGCCTCAGGAGAGCCACGAGATGTAACAAAAACTTATGCAACGGATCAGTTTTTTTCGCCGCATCCGTTGCATAGGTTTTTGAGCCGGATTGTGCCGCTCAGCACAAACTGGATGTGTGAAAGCAGCCTAAGGCCGGTTTCACACATCCGGCTTTTCGCCGGTTTGCCGGATCCGGCGCTCTCCGTACAGACAATACAGTACAGTGACAGCGCTGTAACTTCCGGGTCACATGCGCCGGTCACATGACAGCACGTGACCGGCGCTTGTTGCGCTGTCACTGTACTGTAGTCACTGTATGGGAGAGCGCCGGATCCGGCAAACCGGCAAAAAGCCGGATGTGTGAAACCGGCCTAAGACTTTGTGCCCACATTGCTTTTTTATGTGTTTCTTTTCTGAAATTAAATCATGTCTTGGCAGAAAAAAACGTGCACTTTTTATTTCATTTGCACATTTTTTTCCCTGCTTTTTGCGTTTTGTTTTTTTTTTAGTCATAGCGATCACAGGGGTTCCTTTGCTGTACCCTTGCGATTGCTCCTGGGTCTCCAGCTGATGTGACAGCCGGGACCCGACTGACTGCCCAGAGCGCTGCCCGCGACGCTCCTGGAAGTTTAACTCCCTAATTGCTGTGATCAGTGTGATCGCAGCATTCAGGAGGTAGGGAGAGGAATCGCTTACCTCTCCCTGGCGATTGGGTCCCTGTAATGTGATCACAGGAACCTGATGACGCCCCCGGGTTACTGAGCCATGGAGAGCCTCACACACCATGTCGTATGCACGGTGTGAGGCAAAGTGCTGCCATAGCACTGTAGTGATAATGCATTGAAGTGGATTACAGAAACACAGAAATAAAAAAAGCATAAACAACTGACATGCGGCTTCTTTTTTCAGCATCAAAATCTGCAAGGAAAAAAAGAAGCATCGTGTGCACAGCAAGTCACAATTGCATTGACTTTGCTGGAATGCTTTCTCTTTGCTTTTATTTGTAAGCAAGAGAAAACACATGAAAAAATGCAAAAAAAAAAAACACGCCATGTGTGCACATAGCTTAAGGCTAGGGACCCACTTTGCGTTTTAGGTGCTTTTTAGGTCCGTTGTGGGAAGTACCTTTTTCTTGCCATAAGGCATGCGTTTTGATTTACCAGCAAAGTCTATGGAAAAAGTGGATTTTCCAACCCCACTTTGCGTTTCTAAACGCTGCGTTTAATTTGCATATTTTGTGGCAAAAACCATGCGTTCAAAGAAGCAGCATGTCAATTATTTTTGTCATTTTGGGTGCGTTTTGCTAACATTGAAGTCAATGAGAAATGGCAAAAACCAAGATTCATTCAAATTTCTGCGTTTTATCTGCTTTTTTCAGTGCAGAAAACATGCGTTTTGTACTTCAAAATAATGATTTCATAAGTCCCTTTACACACACACATAGTCCGACAATTTAAATAAAGCAAATTAATACTTTGCTATTTTTACATAAAATATCATATTACCGCAATAATTTAATGAACAAAAAATGTAATGCTTTTTTCTATGAATATAGATTTGATTCTTTTCTTCCCATTTTTTCAAAGAATTTGACTATTTAAACTTTATTAAGCAGTGTCTTTATGTTCAAAACGCAACTATCAGAACGCAGGTGAAAACGCAGATAAAAAGCGCTCAAAACGCATCTAAGACGCGGTAAATACGCATGCATTTTCAGCGCTAAATTTCTGAAAAAGGCAACTGTGGTCAAATCAATTAAGCCCAAAACGTGCGTTCTAAACTGCAAGTAGGAGAACGCAAAGTGGGTCCCTAGCCTAACAGAGAGGGATGTTCCCATATAGCTAAATCCATCACTCTCACCAAAGCAGAACAAAAAAAAAGCCAAAAAAGATGTAGTGGTGCCTTAAAAGAGACAAGCTGTGTAAGTTTATGCACAATGCGCGATGGGGACAATATGGAAATCAGCCCATGGTGGGAGGAGAGACATCTCGCTAGAGCCAACGAGAGGCGTTTGCTGCCCTATTCATCTGACGTTTGCTCCGTTTTGCCATATGAATAGCAGCATTGGCCAGGCTAGACGCCGGCTACTAGGGAGATTTGTTTCTCTCTACGCTCCTAGGAGAAAGCATCGCTATTAATAATGTAAGAGCAGCAGCACTGGGTTGGGGAACACTGCTTTATGCATCTCTGATCTCTATATAAGAAGGACATTAAAGCAAAGCCCATCCAAGCTTATCTAAGTGCAGGAAAATGTCTTCTTCCATAATCACACGGCTACCTACATACTTCACTCTTCGTAGGTTAGTGCCCTCTGCATCTGACTGGCGTTGGCTGTGCATTAATATTGGCTCAGGATGACAGCGGACAGAGCGGCTCTCAGCTTCAGCCATTACCTATTTATATACAACTAAATATATGTGAAAAGACAACCTAAAGTACATTATTGGAAGATGGGCAACCCCTCCAGACCGTGCCAGGTGCTGCCGGGAAAACACTCAGCGGCAGCAGCTCTCTCATGGATAAGAGCCTTTATTTGATTCTGCAGAATTTTTCCAACATTAGCAAAAACCTGTATTTGTGCCATCACTGCCACCGGGACTGCTAAATGGGAAATCCGATTACCATCCACTGGTCTGTGAGGTGCATGCTGCAATGAGCTCACTTACTGACCTACAGCCATAGCTAGGAGGATGAAAAATGCAGCAACATCGCAAACGATGGACAACTTCAACATGAACTGATCACGGAAGGGAAGTGCCACGCTAGATATGGGGAAGTACCAAGCCAGTGCGAAAGGGAAGGGAAGGGGACGTGTCTAGGGAAGAGGAAGATGACCAAACCTACTGCTGGTCCCTGGGGTCCCTCATCACCCTAGATAGGTTCACACCTATGCACCGAGCCGGATACCTGACTCTAGGTATCCCTAGTGCTGGACCCTAAATAGGCAATGGATGGGATGAGTTCTTAGTCAACCCCACTAAACACTAAAAAGGAAGATACAAGAAGGACACATGGGGAAAAATCATGAACTACTTATCCACAGATGACTCAGGCAGTTCACCAAAGTTTCAGCAACAATACTACAGATGAGCACAAGCCACCTGCTTGCAACCAGAGCTAGGAATAAACTGAATAATATCACCAGCACCAGTCCAGGGAAGATGGGAGTATTTAAGCACCAAGAGAATACTGATAAATCAGCAGCTCGGTGCATGGCGAGCGCCTGCTGGGTCCAAAAGGGGGAGAGATGAATCCAGAAGGAAAGCTACCTATACCAAGGAATACTGACAGCAGGAACAATACACAGTCAGGGAGCACTTTGCGCAGCCAAACACTGACCTTCTACTGCCAGAAACCACATGACTGTCACCCGAGACACACCGGTAACAGGGCGAATGGGGCAATTGTTCCAGGAGCCTTCAATAACTTACATGATAATGGCAAGCAAAAGACCTGAAGATAGATTAATAAGACATCCAGATTCATGAGACTGGCATGTGATAAGAAGCTTTTCTTTTCATGTACATTTTCAGGACCCCTATTGAGGATGTGTGTAAGCGGGCAGCTCCACTGGACACCACATGGACATTTACTCAGGACATGATTTATGTACTAATGTTTCCACTAATATCACCTTCAAAACAGCTACAGCTCTGCCCAACACAAGTACATTTGTAGATCTTCAGACAAAAAGACTCTCGATGCCTCCTGTTTTACGATAGAGGTGGATTTCTGCCCTGGATCTCCATATAGAGGTAGAGGCCCATGTGAACAAGCGCTGAAGAAGAACAGTTACAGTATAACATTTGTTTTCATTTTTATTTCATAAATGAATAGTAAATCAAGATATATTACAAACCTGCTCATTTTCATATCAGAGAAATCTGCACTTTCTCCTTCTGGACTGATCTTCACTCTCAATTCCTTGATAAAATCTGTAGTCAGTGAGGGCAGATTATCCCATTAGGGAGATAGGAGATGATACTTGGTGCTTTTAAAATTCTATGGAGAGGAGTGAGGAGCTGGAGGAAGACACGGACATTCTGCTGCAAGTTCTCCTAAAACAGTTACAGTGCTCCATAGAATTTTCTAAGCACCAACTGCCATCTCATTAATGGCAAAATCTGTATTCACTGAAGACCGCATTTATCCATGGACTGACAGCGATCGATCAGTCCAGGAGGAGAAAGAAGCAGATTTCTCTGATCAGATATATTACAAAGTTTCTTATTTTCACATGTACTATTGAGTGAAGAAATGTAAATTAAAATGACGGTTACTTTTTAAGTTCTCCATACACAAGATAATTCAGCAGCCCTCTTCCCTGACTCTCCCACACACAGGAATGCTCGGCTCAGACGGGTGCGCTTATGTTCTTTACGGGATTCGCTAGAAGACTCCTGTAGAAGCGGCTCATCTTAAAGAACAAAAAGGATTGGATGCTTAAATTCAGCAGGCCGGATCCTTCTCTCCTCAACAAATGTCAGGGGAGAGTCAGGAGACCCCATATACAGGGTCAGCAGATCACACCTATGTTGGACAAGTCTAGTCTAATGTGTACGGAGGCTTTCAATGCAGTGCATAATAGACAGTCTATATTAAATATGCATGCCGTACTTTATATACTGTACTTTTACTTTTGATGTAATAAATTGCAATGTTCACTGCAGGAGACACCACTACGACCAATAGATTGCAGATTAGTTTGTCTATATAATCTATGTGTAGCGCCTGGTCCCGGTGCGGCACCCCTGCTCCCAAGCCCCGGCGGGGTCACCACTCTTCACCTGTCCGGCGGTTCCTTGCACCCAGTTTCTGCCCGGGGGTCTGCCGCAGCTTCCTCCTACTTTCAGGCCTTCTGGGAGTGCCCGAAGGGTGCACACACTGCCACACCCCCTTTCTTAAAGGGGCGGCATCCAATTACGCGGAAATGATCCCTGAGGCCAACCTATTACCCTAAAGGTATTTAAGACTGCCTCCCCTTAGGGGAGGCGCCTGAGCAATGTTGCCTATTCGTTTAGTGCGTTGCTAGTGCTCATGTTCCATAAACTACTGTGTCTAGTTCAGCTTGTCTTGTCCTAGTACCAGTCTCGTGTCTCTAACCTGTCTCATCCTAGAGCCTGCTCTCTACCATCACCTCTGTGCTGCCACGTCTGAACCACCACCTCCATCCAGCCACGTCTGAACCACCACCTCCTTCCAGCCACGTCTGAACCACCACCTCCTTCCAGCCACGTCTGAACCACCACCTCCTTCCAGCCTCGTCTGAACCACCACCTCCTTCCAGCCTCGTCTGAACCACCACCTCCTTCCAGCCTCGTCTGAACCACCACCTCCTTCCTGTCACGTCTGAACCACCACCTCCTTCCTGCCACATCCAAGCACACCCGCACCGGACATTAAGAGACTAACTTTATCCGTCATAGCCAACCTCCACTGGTCCTGGCAGTCATGCATTTAGGCCCCCCGGGGCTGTGCCGGTCAAACCCTATATAGGGTTTAGCTCTAGGTTAGCTCCTACAGGGAAATCCGGTGTACGGCCCAGTGGGTCTCCTCTCAGATGCTCACTGCCCCTCGGCGACCGTAACACTATGCTATACTATAGTATTACAGTGTATAGCATAGGTCTCTATCACCTCTCTAGGAGAAAGTGAGAAAAGGCCTAGGAGAGTGAAAGTGGTTATGTCTTCACTCTGTGATAGTATCTTTGTTCTCGCAACCGGTCAGTCCGGGAGTCAGGACCCCCAAGTTATAATATGTAATAGCTTCAGTTATTCTACACTATGCAGAAAAGGGGGGAAAAAGTTGCGGGGAAATGAAGAGGTGGTGGTATGTACCAGTCAGGTTCCTCCTTCTATTTCTCATAAGCCCGTGGATATATAAAACCTTCCTCCGGAGTGGTCGGCATGGTAACAGTGCCATTTTCCCTATGTAATCGTTTGTATAATCTCCCACAGGCACATGTCACATATACAGTCTGTCTGAATAAGCTATTTTTATCATATACGCAGTCTACCCGAGGAGGAGGCCTCGTCACCTGGCTGAAGAGATTCATTTCGCACAGGTGATCACTGTGGTAACAAAACATTCCCTGCTGCACATAAACCTGCAGATTAATTCACTGTAAAATTTCTTGGCAGGTTACAGGTTAGACATGGGATGTCATCGGTGGAAGCCAAGCCGCGAGACCTCGATCACTGCCTTTACTATCATCCGCCTTGGCAGAAACGCTCGGGCTGGCTGATAAATACGAATTTCCAGGAGAACTGCAGCAAAATGTTTAATGGTTTTGCCTAATACTTAATAATCTAATGTGGAGAATCTGTGAATTCTTGTTTTAGTTGATGTTGCCATTTCTTAGTTGTCTGCCAAGTTCAATATGATTCCTTTAATGCCAACTTGGAGCTCAGAGACACAGGACTGCTGTCCACTAACATTGTAAAGTCTACACGCATCCTGCGTGATGCCCCACCAATGTGCCTTCCATGCCTCCTCTATCACGAGGTATAAAATGACTAAACAGGGGCTCCTAGGCTGGCCTTCAGACTGGAGTCCCTGCACTGTCCCTTATCTCAGAGGTACGCTTGATGGTAGGGAGGTCTGAGCCCCCAGTGTGACCCTGACTCCTGTCCGAGCCCTGTTCTTACTCCCCCTCTCCCACTCTTGGAGCAGGCTGGACACACCGTAATAAGCCCAACAAACACGGACAGGAGGGAAAAAACACAACTCATACACACTTTACACAAAGGATAGACAATATGTGTACGGGGAGGGGGAGGGAACAAAATAGCAAAAGAAGTAAAATGCACAATGGGAAAACTTCCACACCACACAAACAGCAAACTACAGGTCACCATAAATTGGATCACCACCAAGACTGGAATCGCAGGAGCATAAGCTGAAGCTATTATCAGTAGCAACAGACTCCCCAGCCTTAAAGGAGTTGTCCGACATTAGCTTAACAAAAATTTTTGAGTTGATCTGTGCTGTATTGTCATATAAATCACACCTACATTGTTATTTTTTGTTTTCTAACTTTTGTTCCTCTTGAATTATCCCTTTATTCTCTGCAGCTTCTTGTTTACATTCAGATCCAGCAAACTGACCCCTTCCTGTGCAAAACCTCAGTCAGAGCTGTCACCACCCAGCCTCAGTGTCCAGCCCCACCCGTGTCCAGCCTCGCCCCCTGCACACACATTCCCTGTCAGTATATTCTGCCCCAGCACCTGACCTATTACCACTACAGCATTGCAAATAACAGCCCCACATCGGGCTCTGCACCGCACACGCACACATATGGCTCTGTACCGCACACGCACACATATGGCTCTGTACCGCACACGCACACATATGGCTCTGCACCGCACCCGCACACGTATGGCTCTGCACCGCACACATATGGCTCTGTATCGCACACGCACACATATGGCTCTGCACCGCACACATATGGCTCTGTACCGCACACGCACACATATGGCTCTGCACACGCACACATATGGCTCTGTACCGCACACGCACACATATGGCTCTGCACCGCACACATATGGCTCTGCACCGCACACATATGGCTCTGCACACGCACACATATGGCTCTGCACACATATGGCTCTGTACCGCACACGCACACATATGGCTCTGCACACATATGGCTCTGCACACGCACACATATGGCTCTGTACCGCACACGCACACATATGGCTCTGCACACGCACACATATGGCTCTGCACACGCACACATATGGCTCTGTACCGCACACATATGGCTCTGTACCGCACACATATGGCTCTGCACACATGGCTCTGCACACGCACACACATGGCTCTGTACCGCACACATGGCTCTGCACCGCACACGCACACATATGGCTCTGCACACGCACACATATGGCTCTGTACCGCACACGCACACATATGGCTCTGTACCGCACACATATGGCTCTGCACACATATGGCTCTGCACACGCACACACATGGCTCTGTACCGCACACATGGCTCTGCACCGCACACGCACACATATGGCTCTGCACACGCACACATATGGCTCTGCACACGCACACATATGGCTCTGTACCGCACACATATGGCTCTGTACCGCACACATATGGCTCTGTACCGCACACATATGGCTCTGCACACGCACACACATGGCTCTGTACCGCACACACATGGCTCTGCACCGCACACGCACACATATGGCTCTGCACACGCACACATATGGCTCTGTACCGCACACGCACACATATGGCTCTGCACACATATGGCTCTGCACACGCACACATATGGCTCTGCACCGCACACGCACATATGGCTCTGCACACACACACATATGGCTCTACACCGCACACATATGGCTCTGTACCGCACATGCACACATATGGCTCTGTACCGCACACGCACACATATGGCTCTGCACCGTACCCGCACACGTATGGCTCTGCACCGCACACATATGGCTCTGTACCGCACACGCACACATATGGCTCTGCACCGCACACGCACACATATGGCTCTGTAACGCACATGCACACATATGGCTCTGTACCGCACACGCACACATATGGCTCTGCACCGCACCCGCACACGTATGGCTCTGCACCGCACACATATGGCTCTGTACCGCACACGCACACATATGGCTCTGCACCGCACACATATGGCTCTGCACCGCACACGCACACATATGGCTCTGTACCGCACACGCACACATATGGCTTTGCACACATATGGCTCTGCACACGCACACATATGGCTCTGCACCGCACACACACACATATGGCTCTGCACACGTACACATATGGCTCTGCACACATATGGCTCTGCACACGCACACATATGGCTCTGTGCTGGGCAGGGGGCCTGGTGCTGGAGCTGACACCACGGCAGCTGCCGCCAGGCCCCGCCCCCAGGTCACGGACCCCACAGCAGTGCAGGGGGAGGTTACTGGAGGTGCGTGGGAATGTGTGGGAGGGTGCAGGGAAGGGGGCGGTGACTCCTCGTACTGTACAGCCCAGCAGGGAGGCGACATGCTGTTCCCAGATTTGCATGTCAATATGGTCCTGCCCATGTTGACATGAAATGACCGGAAGCAGCAAAATCGCGGCAGGAGTGGTCACATGACCGCTCTGAGCCGGGGGAGAGGGGCTGACAGCAGGGCAGGTAAGTGCTCTCTATCTACTTACCTGCCCCAATGTAGCCCAATAGGGAAATTAAAAAAAAAATGTCAAAGAAGCCGGATAACCCCTTTAAATAGAGAGGAGACCACTGAATAGAAATTAGAAACCCGAGTCTCCAATAGCCGCACACCACGCCACAGAAATTAACTCCTGCAGGATTGGAAAGCAGTGCAAAAAACTCAGCCAATGCCCGGCTGAGGCTGAGCAATTAAGATACCTCAGGTTGCCTGCCGGACTCTGCAATGTGAACATGGTCTGACATCGCCGCGGCACCCTGCGAGTGTGGATCTGAACACCGCATGACATCCTGCTTTTGATAGGTGTCTCCTATTACTAGCAGGAGGAATGGGTGAAAGGCTGAAGTGTATCATGTGATAGCAGCTTCAGACGGTCTTTTGCTTATTCTAGAGTTCTCCTGCTCTTACAAGCAGCACAGACAATCACAAGCAGGAGACAGGCAGGACAGGCTGAAGATGCATCTCACATGATACAATAAATATTCTGTACACACCATTAAAGATGCAGCCTCAGCCTTCCTCCCACTTGTAAGAGCAGGAGAAACCTATTGGAAGCAGAAGGCAGGGGAAATGGGTTGCAGCTGCACCTCATGTGATGCCCTTGATATTCTGCACAGATTACTCACTAATAGCAGAGATTATATGAGTTAGGGGTGTTTGGAAACTACAACTAATTAATGTATGGATGTTTCAAGTGTTATACAATTGCAGTTTCACTAAAATAGCACATGTAGTGATATGAATTGCTAATGTACAGATTGATAAACATGTCTCACATAACATGTATTCTGCCCCTTTAGTCACAGCCAAGATCAGCAATATGAACTTCATTAAAGTATACTCTTCCCAGATGTGGATGAGAGCAGGGATCATTCTATGAATACAATTTGTCCTCTAACAGAAGACAATGAGAGCACTAAATTCTTTGCTACTTTAAACGACGAAAGAAAAAAAAAAGAAACAAAGAAAATGAAAAAAAAAAATGAAAAAAGAAACAAAGAAAGAAAAAAAAGAAAAGAAAGAAAGAAAGAAAAAAAAGAGACAGAAAGAAATTTGGACTATGTGCTACTAACACGGGTTCGAGACGTTTGTACGTTTATTTGTATGTGTTATACAGCTGCAGACACATGACCCGGAGAGGTGGCGTGACAGCCATGGTGTGAAGCATGCTGCTAGAAAACAGATGTGACAAAGCTGTCCGGGTGGTTTCATAAAGCATTTTTTGTGGCTTAAAATGGCTAGAAAATTTCTTTAAAATGTGGCTTGATGTCCTACATAGAATGAAGACCATGTTCTAAATATTAGCATAAAATGCATAAAAACAAAGGAATAAAAGGACAAAAGCGTACAAGTCTCTGCGGAGTATGTACCGTAGGGCAGACTGGGTTTTACTATTACACGGTTATGATGATACATTTTCTGTAGCTGGATTGCTTAATACAACTCCCGAGGTGAACTACTTTTATTTTCTGGCCTCTATCTCTGACAGCATCCAAAACACATGGCACATTTCCACCCACCCGTGTGCACGCTGGCAAATGACTGGGCATCATGAGCGAGGTGCTTGAATGCCACTGCCTAATAAACAGAGAATAGAAAAAAAGAAAAGTTCTAAAAACAAGGCTCTCCATTCCATTCTAAGTGACTTAACACTGGGTTTCAGCTCGTGCACCTTTACCAAGGGTATATTCTAATCCAGCAGGCAAAAATAAATATTGCAAGGTGCGTCCTCACAGGACCGGTCAGCTCATATCTCTGCAGCACTATACGGCAATGTGCTACAGACAATGGTCAATTTCCACTGCACATTCTGTCTGCAGTGAGTTAATCACATTTTGGAAAATCTTGTTCACAATGCTGATATTGTAAAATAAAAGTGGAATTTCCAGGCAGAAAGTGTTGATTCATAGGAGAATGGTTACTTTGAGCTGTTATCTATTGAACATTCTAAAATAAAGAAGATATAAAAATAAAATTATATATATATATACACATATATATATATATATATATATATATATATATATATATATATATATATATATATATATATATATATATATATATATATATATATATATATATATATATACACACACACATACATATACATATATATATATATATATATATATATATATATATACACACATACACACACGTGTATATATATATATATATATATATATATATATATATAAAAATAAATATATAAAAATAAATAAATAAATAAATAAAAATCGGACGGAACGAGCAGAATGGTTCAACAGCATTTATGATTATTAAATCCCTAATGAAAATAGGAGCCTAGCCATCAACAAATAGTGGATAGGGAAGATTGTGTGTCCTGGGGATTCTGGCAGAGTCCTTCTAAAAATGGGATTCAGACGACCCTCTGACAGGTCTATACACTGCAATGTAAGCAAATTAACTTCATTTTCGTTTGCTTTATTCTGAAAGTGTCCGCTTGTCCAATCGAGCAAACATAGTGGATCCCCCATGGTACCCTGCACTATAGATGGAGCAGTTTTTGTGATCTCTCTCCACTTTGTTTCAGTGGTATCAGATATATATTATATATATATATATTATATAATATATATATATATATATATATATATATATATATATATATATATGTATGTTATAATTTTTATTTATTTATTTTTTTTTAATGGGCACAAAAACAGAGCATGCACAAAAGCGTACTGGAGGAGAGGTCCGACAGAATCAAAGTGACGCAGCTAACGCTTCCATTAAAAAGTTCTATCCAAATCCCATAGTTTTTCTATAATGAAGGCACAAAGGGTTACTCCCCAAATACTATTTTCACAGCAATTAATAAAAACTATGCCTGCAGTTGCAGTTTTACTTCAAGTAACTGTTTCAAAATTAAAGGGTTATTCCCAAAATACCAAAGCTACTACTGATTACTAAAGGGCAGAGTAATTTCTAGAGTAAGGTAATCTTCTCTGATGAGTCTAATTTTCAGCATTGCCCAACACCTGGTCGCCTAATGGTTAGACGGAGACCTGGAGAGGCTTACAAGCCACAGTGTTTTGCACCCACTGTGAAATTTGGTGGCGGATCGGTGTGGATCTGGGGATGCTTCAGTAAGGCTGGAATTGGGCAGATTGAACTTTGTGAAAGACTTATGAATCAAGCCAAATACATGGTTATCCTGGAAAAACAGTTGCTTCCTTCTGCTCAGGCAATGTTCCCAAACTGAGGACTGTTTTTTTTTCCAGCAGGACAATGCGCCATGCCACACAACTAGGTCAATCAGTGAGTGGATGAAGGACCACCACATCAAAACCCTGTCATGGCCAGCCCAATCTCCAGACCTGAACACCATTGAAAACCTCTGGAATGTAATCAAGAGGAAGATGGATAGTCACAAGCCATCAAACAAAGAAGAACTGCTTACATTTTTGCACCAGGAGTGGTATAAGGTCACCCAAAACCAGTGTGAAAGACTGGAGGAAAGCAGCCAAGTCGCATGAAAGCTGTGATTAAAAAGCATGGTTACTCCACAAAATATTGATTTCTGAACTTTTCCTGAGTTAAAACATTAGTATTGTTGTTTCTAAATGATTATGAACTTGTTTTCTTTGCATTATTTGAGGTGTGAAAGCAATGCATTGTTTTGTTATTTTGGCTATATCTCGTTTTCAGAAAATAAATACAAAATTTATTGCTTGGAAATTCGGAGACGTTGTCAGTAGTTTATAGAATAAAATAACGAACTACATTTTACTCAAAAATATACCTATAAAGAGAAAAATAAAAACTGACAATTTGGAAGTGGTCTCTTAATTTTTGCAACAGCTGTATGTGTCCCTGCTATGTACTGTGTAATGGCTGTGTCTGACCATACAGGGACATGGTCTGATCATACCACATCTACTGGGCAGGGGAGGATGCAAAAACGTATACACACAAGACAGTATGGGAATTGCAAATAATGCTTTGTTTTAGGTAAAACAGGTTTTAAAAACAGGCAGGGAAATATTCTACCTCACAAAAAGAACCAGCTATGATCTCACGCTGTCCTGTCTGTATATTCTTTTTTACTTTCTCCCATGTCCAGGAGCTGTGGTATGATCAGACCAGGTCCCTGTACGGTCAGACACAGCCATTACACAGTACATAGCAGGTACACATATATAACATCTCAGCACAGGAACATTTTCCTTAAACACATCCAATTGTATAAATTATTATTATTCCAAGATCTATTTATTAAAATCAACTTTAAAATTAATTTGGTTTGTGGGAAAACCCCTTTAACCCCTTCACGACCTTGGACGGATCTATCCGTCAAGGATCGTGTCCCGTTAAGCCCCGCCCCCTGCCGCGGGCAGGCGGCGGCGGTCGGCACACATATCAGCTGTTTTCAACAGCTGACATGTGTGCCTGCTAGCCGCAGGTGGAATCGCTTCCACTCGCGGCCATTAACCCCTTAAATCTTGCTGCCAAAGTCTGTTAGCAAGATCTAAATGCGCGCGGCCATGTTTTTTACTTACCGCCGCCCCCACTGGAAGTCACGTGCGTTATCACGTGACTATCGGTGGTTGCCATTGTAGCACAGGGTCATGTGATGACGCCTGCAGCTATGATGTTTCACTTTCGTTTTCCCTCGGCCGAGAGCAGAGGGAAAAACAAAGTGACTGAATCTGCTGTTTACAGCTGTATAGCTGTGATCAGCAGATAGATAATAGCGATAGGATTGCTGATCGCTATAGCCCCCTAGGGGGACTAATAAAAAAAAATAAAAAAAAAAAGTTTTAAAAAAATAAAAAACAAAAAAAAACTAAAAAGTTCAAATCACCCCCTTTCCCCCCCCCATTGAAAATTAAAGGGTTAAAAAATAAATAAATATACACATATTTGGTATCGCCGCGTTCAGAAATGCCCGATCTATCAAAATATAAAATCAATTAATCTGATTGGTAAACGGCGTAGTGGCAAAAAAATTCCAAACGCCAAAATTACGTTTTTTGGTCGCCGCAAGTTTTACGCAAAATGCAATAACAGGCGATCAAAACGTAGCATATGCGCAAAAATGGTACCATTATAAACGTCAGCTCGAGACGCAAAAAAAATAAGCCGTCACTGAGCCATAGATCCCAAAAAATAAGAACTGTACGTGTTTTGGAAAATGGCGCAAAACGTGCGCCACTTTTATTGGACAAACTTGTATCTAAGGGGTTAAAAAAAAATTCACAAGTAAACCTATACATGTTTGGTGTCTACAAACTCGCACCGACCCGATGCATCACATAGATACATCAGTTTTATCATATAGTGAACACGGTGAAGAAAACATCCCAAAAACTATTGTGCGATCACACTTTTTTTTGCAGTTTTTCAACACTTGGAATTTTTTTGCTGTTTTCCAGTACAATATATGGTAAAACCTATGGTTTCATTTAAAAGTACAACTCGTTTCGCAAAAAACAAGCCCTCATATGGAAAGATTGACGGAATAATAAAAAATGTACGGCTCTCGGAAGAAAAGGAGCAAAAAACAAACGCAAAAACGGAAAGTGCCCGGAGGCTGAAGGGGTTAAATGGCGCGGACAGCGACGATGTTCACTTCAGCTCTATTCCAGCCGCGGCTCCACAAAACTCCGTTCTTGTGGTTCTGAAGCCCAATTCTCCGGATCGCTGGGGGTTCCAGCAATAAGTAATTAATCCATAGGGAATAACTTACTATTTTAGGGATAACCCTTTAATTGAAAGTCCGTTACCAGTCGCAGAACATGGTAGATTGCTGGGTCATCCAATTACTGTGGAATGCCATGCCATGAACAGTACCATTACACTACAATGGTTTCTGGAGGGATGTCCTGCAGAGGATGGGGACTGCCCAGGCAGCAGAGGAAGGGTTAATCCTGCAGGAGCAGCTGCCGCTCTGCTGTGACATAAAAAATAAGCAGGAAGGGAACTGCAAACCAAGTATTAAATCTGTGGGACCGGCTGGAATATGATGTCATGGTTTCCCAGCTCGGCGGTGATTGGCCGGGCGATCCAGCATCTGCCGGAGCTTACGGCTGCCCATTTGCCTGGGGTACAAACCTTTCAGAGCAGCTTTGAATGGTGAACGGTTGTCGTGACAACCTGAGCGGTGTCAGCTCCTGATAACGGAATAATGAGGCTGCTGCGGCAGGATGGAGCGGCCGGGAAACGTGGAATTATTCATACAGCTTGGAAGGCGCTGCTTTCAAAGAACCAAACCCATTCATAATGCATTCCTCCCACAGAGGGGAGCGTGAGGGGCGCACTATGGAGCCACACTGACGGGCCTACAGGTGCCAGGATGGCCTCCCCAGGCTGCGGATATTGGAGCCATATAGAATACTGCCTCACAGCAGGCGCCTCTACACATTGGTGACACCATTCTAGAAGATGGGCACATGTCAATATAACGGTCACTCGTGGGTGTTAAGGCTAGGCCCACATTTCCGTTGTTTAGGATCAGTCACAATCCGCCACTCTAATAAACAGCGCAATCTGTTTAGCGGATTCCGTTGTTTCCCATAGACTTGTATGAGCGGCGGATTGTGACTCATGCCCTTGCGTTGCATCCACCGCCCAACTGATCAGTCGTGGAACGACTGACCGTCGGGCGGCAGGAACGCAGCAAGTGTTTTTGAGCAGCAAAATCCTTTTGATTTCGCTGCGCAAGCTCTCTCTCAGCTGATCACCTGACGGCCGGCTAATGAGAGCGATCAGCTGATCACCTGGCGGCCGGCTAACGAGAGCGATCACCTGGTGGCCGGCTAACGAGAGCGACGAGCTGATCACCCGGCGGCCGGATAACGAGAGCGACGAGCTGATCACCCGGCGGCCGGATAACGAGAGCGACGAGCTGATCACCCGGCGGCCAGCTAATGAGAGCGATCAGCTGATCACCCGGCGGCCGGATAATGAGAGCGACGAGCTGATCACCCGGCGGCCGGATAACGAGAGCGACGAGCTGATCACCCGGCGGCCGGATAACGAGAGCGACGAGCTGATCACCCGGCGGCCAGCTAATGAGAGCGACGAGCTGATCACCCAGCGGCCAGCTAATGAGAGCGACGAGCTGATCACCCAGCGGCCAGCTAATGAGAGCGATCAGCTGATCACCTGGCGGCCGGCTAATGAGAGCGATCAGCTGATCACCCGGCGGCCAGCTAATGAGAGCGATCAGCTGATCACCCGGCGGCCGGATAATGAGAGCGACGAGCTGATCACCCGGCGGCCGGATAACGAGAGCGATCAGCTGATCGGCCGGCTAACGAGAGCGATCAGCTGATCGGCCGGCTAATGAGAGCGATCAGCTGATCACCTGGCGGCCGGCTAATGAGAGCGATCAGCTGATCACCTGGCGGCCGGCTAATGAGAGCGATCAGCTGATCACCTGGCGGCCGGCTAATGAGAGCGATCAGCTGATCACCTGGCGGCCGGCTAATGAGAGCGATCAGCTGATCACCTGGCGGCCGGCTAATGAGAGCGATCAGTTGATCACCCGGCGGCCGGCTAATGAGAGCGATCAGCTGATTGCTCTCATTAGCCAGCCGCCAAGAGATTATCTGTTCGCTCTCAAAAGCTGGTGGCCGGCTATTATGAACGATCAGCTGATCGCTCTCTCTTTCACGTTTTACAATGGAATCCGACAATGAATTCTTATTCTTGTCATCCGTTGTACAACGCATCAGTCACAAGCGTCAAGCAACGCATGTGACGGATGCAAAACAACGGAAGTGTGAACCTAGCCTAAGCAAATGTACAAAATTAGAGTCTCAAAACGATAAAATTCGTGCAAAAACAAGAAACTTTACAAATCTGCTTATTAAAAATTCTCTCAAAAACTGAGGGATTTTTAATTCTACAGTTTACTGGCAGTTACCCCATGTTACCGGCCACCTTTGCAGTCTATCAGAGGTGGGTGGTTTCCTAGGCAGGGAGCGAAGTGCTTACAAGCTATTGGTTATAGAGCAGCTTCAGTGGTTGGCGCTCCTTTAGAGCTCCAGCATCAGAGCGCACAGGTCAGACCAGCAGGTCAGC
Organism: Anomaloglossus baeobatrachus; assembly: GCF_048569485.1. Taxonomy (NCBI): domain Eukaryota; kingdom Metazoa; phylum Chordata; class Amphibia; order Anura; family Aromobatidae; genus Anomaloglossus; species Anomaloglossus baeobatrachus. Next base: position 113,398,037 of record NC_134361.1, on the reverse strand, counting down.
CATGTTGCCAACCACAACTGGTCATCTTCAGTGGTTGACGCTCCTCCAGAGCTGCAGGGGCAAATCTGCAGCATCAGAGCGCATAGTATTATACAGGTGATGAAATCATCATCATATGTGTAATGCTAAGGAAATCTTGAAAACATGATCTGTTGGTGGCTTTTGAGGACTGGGGTTAAAATACACTGCACTAGGCAAAGCAGGTCATTTAAAGGGAACCAAATTACCATGATTTTCCTATATAACCTAAAGCCAGTGCTATACTGGCACTATCAGGCTGATTCTATACATACCTGTAGTGGTCAGCTCGGAGGTTTAGGTTTTGATATCCAAGAAAGTAAAGTTTATAAAATCTTCAGCTTCTTGAGTGACAGCAGCTGAGGATCAGATATCTGGGGGGGTATTCAGAGTTATCCCTTCCCGCTGTTAAAATTAGCATAAGCATTATACAGTCTATTCAATTTTTCACTTGCAGGACCTGTCCTGAGGTCATACCCATGTGACCAGAAGGGGCGGGGCTTCAGCCATCAGAATAATGTTGCTTCCTGGTATCAGCGTTGTTGGCTGAGGCCCCGCCCCTTCTGGTCACATGGGTATGACCTCAGGACCGGGGTCCTGCTAGTGAAAATGTAAATTGATTACATAACACTTATGCTAATTCTAACAGGGGGAGGGGATAACTCTGAATACCCCCCAGATACCATCTGATCCTCAGTAATGCATGGCTATATTCCCATATTCATTGTTCCACATATCTTAGCACTGCAGAGTGCAACGGTCTCCTTTTTGTAACACTGAAGATATGACACTGTAATACAATGTAAAGTAGTCAGTGTATGGCTTGTATAACAGTGTACATTTGTTGTGCCCTCTAAATAACTCAACACAGGCATTAAAGGGAACCTGTCATCAGGAATTTGGCTTTCAACCTAAACGTTTCCCCCTCTGCAGCTCCTGGGCTGCATTCTAGGAAGGTTTTTGTACTTTTTGTGCCCCTTTTTAAACCAAAATAAACACTTTATAAACTTGTACCTTTCTGTTTGAAAATCTTGTTAATTTTCCATGGGGGCGGGCCGTGTGGCGTCCGTTGCTGTAGCTTACGCCGTCCCCCATGCTCCAAATCATGCCTCATAACACCGCCCACTGCGCCGAGGTCCCGTGCACGCCGGGACACCTAGTGACGTGATCGCATGCACGAGAGTATGGGCGGCGCTGTGATTGCATCGCAAGTGCGCGCCCATACTCTCGTGTGCGCGCTCTCCCCTCTGTACGTCGCTCAGATCCTCTGCTTCTCCTGTGCTCCGCTCCTCCCATCTATTTCCTGCTGCAGGGTACGATGGGAAGGAGGTGACGTCGGGCCGGCGCAGAACGCTAGAGGCAGTGGGGAAAGGGTGGGCACGAGAGTATGGGCGGGCACTTGCGATGCAATCACAGCGCCGCCCATACTCTCGTGCATGCGACCACGTCACTAGGTGTCCCGGCGTGCACGGGACCTCGGCGCAGTGGGCGGTGTTATGAGGCATGATTTGGAGCATGGGGGACGGCGTAAGATACAGCAACGGACGCCACACGGCCCGCCCCCATGGAAAATTAACAAGATTTTCAAACAGAAAGGTACAAGTTTATAAAGTGTTTATTTTGGTTTAAAAAGGGGCACAAAAAGTATAGAAACCTTCCTAGAATGCAGCCCACGAGCTGCAGAGGGGGAAACGTTTAGGTTGAAAGCCAAATTCCTGATGACAGGTTCCCTTTAATGTGTAAACCGCTCGCAACAAGAGTGAGTACACACTTTATTAAAAATGGCCAAATTGTTCCCAAAGTATTGTGTGGCCACCATTATTTTCAAGCACTGTCTTACCTCTCTTTGGCATGAAGTTCACCAGACCTTCACAGGAGACACTGGAATCCTCTTCCATCCTCCATGATGATATTATGGAGCTGGTGGATCTTAGAGACCTTGCGCTCCACCACTCATTTGATGAGGCCCCAAAGATGCTCGATAGGGTTTATGTCACGGGTGTGACAGACAGTGCTGTAATGTCCAGCAATAGAAGGTCACAGCGTTTGGCTGTGCAGAATGCTCCCTGACTTTTGTTCCTGCTGTCAGTATTCAGTGTACTGGTAGGTCCTCTGCTGTGTTTTCATCCTTTTCCCTTTAAGACTCTGCGTCTTCCCTTCAGCTGCTAGTTATTATCTTTCCTCTTGGGTTTAAATATTTTCATTTTCCCTGGACTTGTGCTGGTGATATTCAGTTCATTCAAACTCTGGATGCAAGCAGGTGGCTTGCTGTCATCTTATACACCCATTTTGAAAAGACCACCTCTGGATATGATTCTGAGCATGTGCACTGAACGTGTTAGATCAACCATGGCGAGGCCTGTTGAGTGGGACCTGTCTCATTATACCACTGTATGGTCTTGGCCACCGTGCTGCAGCCTAGTTTCAGGGTGTTGGAAATCTTATAGCCTAGGTCACGTACCACACCTGCTCCCCTTTCACAGCTGAGACCTTAAAACACTAATGAGTCACATGACACCAGGAAAGGGAAATCGCTAATTGGGTGCAATTTGGTCATTTTCACATAGGGGTGTACTCACTTTTTTGCCAGTGGTTTATACATTAATGGCCGTGTGTTGTTACACTGCCTACTTTACATTGTATCAAAAGGGTCATATATCTTCAATGTTGTCCCATGAAAAGATACAATAAAAAAAAATTACTAAAATGTGAAGGGGTGTACTCACTTTTGTGAAATACTATACATAAAAGACTACAATATCAAAATATTGTAGACTTATGTATTGCAATTCAAAATACGTACAGCTTTGTTTTTATTTATGAGCTGCTCTCAGTTGCTGCATGACAGGTAGGATTAGCCTGCGATGCACATCACGGACTATGCAATATTCATACAGTGTTTCAGCACGTCTGCATGAAGTGTTCCAAATTACACAGTGCTTTCTTCTTATGAATCTGGTCTAAAGATTATTCTGGACATAAACTAGCAGTACTAGATTTGTTTGAAACTGAATATTTTTTGTCCACTTAAAAAGGAATCTGTCAGCATAAAATGGGGGCAGAAACCCCAATTCGAGCGATGTGTCATTTACTGAGCTTTTTGCTGTCATTTAGATCACTGTTTTCTCTGCTGCTGATCTAGCAGTTCTCCAAATGCTCAGCTCTATATAACCCCGCCCACACACTACACTGCATGGTTAGATATCTGCCAATCAGTGTTAGAGGTGGGGTTATATAGAGCTCATGAATATAGGGGACTTCACAGCAGCAGGTTACTAGTCCTCTAGTGATAATAGCCTGATGATAAAACAGTGATTTTATTAAAACTACAACAAGCAGCCCAGTAAGTGACATCGCTGGAATCTTGATCTCAGACTGATCTCAGATTAGGTAGCAATAATCTGGTGAAAGATCCCCTTTAAGTGTTTTCGACTTTCCCAAGCTTCTGTCACTCCGGCTCTATTATCCACCCAGTGTTAACTCCTCCTGTTTGAGTGATTGCTATTTTGCGGCGTGAATTGAAGCAGAAATAGATCCAGTGTGACAGACTTGGTAAGAGCTTCCATTTAAAAAAAAAAAAAATAAACGCATGTCAGCCTCATTTACCTATCCAATTTAACACGGATTTCTCAGCAATGGAGGAGCGGACTGGCCATGTAAAGGCATTTCTAGACTGGTCTTTGAAAAAGCTACATACGCATAGAAATAGTGCTGACAGATTCCCTTTAAAGGGCTTGTCTTGAAACCCTCCCTCACTCTGGCTAACCAGACATATTTTCCCCGCAGAAGCCTAAATGCATAGCCATCCATGCCGGACGGACAAAGTCCACCAGAGCGACCACTGCTGTTGAGCGATGTCACCAGTAATGTTACGCGCTCCATGCATCGTTTACACACTGATGGTACCGCATGGTTTTTGATCAAGATGCTTTAAGAAAACGCCAGTAGTGTTTTTCTAAAGCGTCACCTTTGGTCGTTTTTCCTAGACTATATATTATATAGTATATTGTATGTACAGTATATACTATATACTGTTGATATCTCTGTGCTATTTTCTTGCTTTTCACTTGGCCATTGCTTTGCATTGGAGAGTTTAATCTGTTATTACACAAATCAAAGTAAAACATATTTTTTGGGGTGTGCGGGGGAGGGGGGGAATGAGCGAGAAAAAAAGAGAAACTACATACTGTGGGGTGTAATTGGTCTGTGCTGGATGCAGTCAGACACTCCTAATTCATGAAGGGGCGTACACCTCCTAATTAATCAGGACTGTGGCACGAGTGGCGTACACCTTTCCATTAATCAGGACCGTCAGATGGCGTACCCCTCGTCACTAATCTTACGCCAGTCCCTGCTGGTGCTGTAGTAAGATCTGTGGCGCAGCAAGCAACGCTGCTCATCACGAATTTGAGGAGTGGCAGTAGCCACGCACGCATTCCGCCAGAGCTTGGCAGACGGCGCATAATTGTAGTGCAAATACTAGTTGCTCCAAAATTATGCAACTTTTTAATCTTTTTAAGCCAAAGGAAAAAGAAAAACTTGATGATTCGGGCCCAAACTATCTGCAAAAAAAAAGTGAGGAGGTCCTTTATTTATTGGAGTCACAGATGTCACCGAAGAGCTTGTCACGATCATCTCCCTGCATGTAGTGATTTCATTTAAATGGGTTTCGTTCCTCTTGGTACTGAAGTGGTTAAGGGCCAGTTTTTCTATTGCAGCTTTTCCAAAGTAGTTCCTTGCTGAGTGATCAGCTGCACTTACTAAGTAGTCACGTTCTTCAGCTTTCGTGTTGTATCCCAGCATTCCCTGCTGAAGATACAAACTCATTTTGTCGTTAGCTGCCTTGGAGGAAGGTTCTGCAGTAGAGGTTTTCCTGTGCTCAGGCTAAATAATTTTGGTTGTTTTTTCACCCCATTTGTCTTTACTTCCCTGGTGTGTTATTAGTGCAGCGGTGAGGTCTAGTGAATTCCACCTGCCCCTCACTAGTCAGGACTACTATTGGGTCTTCCAAGGGTCTCAGGCTCCTGTTCGGCAACAGTTATGGAGACTGTATAGAGACTGGTGAGGAGGGACAACTCAGGTGAGTTTAGTTGGGGCCCACCTACCCCTCTCACTAGTTCCAGGGCCTCCATTGTTTGTGTTGCCGGTGCCCGTCCATTTCTTGTGTTTTTTTATGTGCATCAGACACACGTAGGTCTGAACGCACCTTGCCAAGCTTTCTACACCCGGCAAGCGTGACAGCGCTTCTGCATTTTAGCATTTAATGAGTTAGAAGAAAAAAAAATGTTTTTTCTTCTTTTCATAGGTGGAGAAAAACTAATGCAAAACTAGTGGTGAAAATGGACACGGGCCAAATATAGATGGAAATCAGATCACACACACAGAAGAAAAATGGTCTTTTTTCACATGCTAGAAACAAACAGGCTGTTTGGGTAAGGTGTAAAGGAGGAGAGAAAGGTTTTTCCATTTTTTTTCTGCTGGAATTTAGCCCAATTTTCATCAGCAGAGGTTTTCCTCCCAAAGATATTCTTCGTAAGACTGCAGCTTCCGACCTTGCACGCAGGAGACTCCAGCAGTAATCACAGTGCACTGTACAGAGAGGGCACTGATTGTGGTGGAGGCGCCATCTGCAGAATCACCGAGGAAGGAGCAAACGCTAAAACTTTACTGTGATTAAACAAAAAATCTCAGGGAAATTACATATATGTATTAAATCTCAAGGAGCTGCAAAAATAGCACAAAAATGACAGTGTAAAATGCAAATGGTCTGCACCATGTAGCTCTACAAGGGTTGGGGGACTACAACTCCCAACCAGACCTACACGGGTGCTCAGTCTACATAGGCAGGATAGATTTCAGCATTTCCATGCTTATTAAATATGAGAATAGATCATTAGTCACACTAGTTATGGGCTGCTGTAGAACACAAGGTTTTCACTATGGTGCGTGCCGCTATGGCATTTTAGAGTAGTCTCATATTCTTCATCTCTTCCCAAATTTTTTGAGGTCGTCAACAGGTCCGATACCAGATAAGATCTGTGTGACCAGACCCGGCATTGTTAGAATGCTATTCGTAGAGAAGAACAACTCTAGGAATATCACATGGAGTTTTGCACAAACTTCGCTGGCTGCATGGCGGTGTCGGACTGTTTAGTTTGCAGATTCGGACACTCCGCCCAATAGTTTCTCTGGTGTCTGGGATCAACACAGGCAGACTCTGGCGTCAACTTGCTGTGTTTCATGGGCAGGCTAGCAAGAGTTTCTCTGCTAGTCTGCTTTCTCCTTTAATCACATGTTGTGGGGAGGCCTATCACATCTGCTCTCCTCCTATTTATACTGTTGGAATCCTTCTACCCATGCCAGCTATAGTCTAGTCTGTGTTGGTCTGTGAGGTGTGGTGTCCCAGACACTCTCTAGCGAGTTATGTTTAATGGTGCTTTTTGCTTGATGTGGTTGTGAAGTATACCCCTGTTTTGTACTTTCTTCCTGCTCTTGATTTCCTCCTGTATCTCTTATTGTCTTTACCTATGTGAGTGTGCGCTCGATGTGTGAGAGAGTTTTGGTTCTTCACTTCTGTTTTTTGTTTCTTTCTGTGGTTTTAAACACACCTCTGTCCAGTGCTTCCCTAGGAGAGGGGGAATTAGATCAGGACTGGTCAAGACCAGGGCCAGGAAGGAAACTCAGGCCTCCTCACCATTAGGAGTATCCCTGAGATTAGGGATACTATAGGGCCCCCTAGCTTAAAGGGACAGCTTAGGAGCCCTGGTTCCCCGCTATCCCAAAGTCACAGTGACATGGAAGTCCTATACAACAAGCCCCTTTGGTCTAGTATGCTCACTCTAGTGGTAAACCATCTAAATATGACATTTATATGTTATCTACATATTAGGTCCCATTGACAAGACCGTATAGGAGCTGTATTTACCAAGACTTGTGCACCCACAACTCACAAATCAACCGCGAGTGACCTGACCCAAACTAACAGTACCATACAGGCCTATAAGGCTGTTACTTTAAGTAACAAGACCCCAGGTTGGGTCTGGAAGAGCAAATGTAACAGGCCAGAAAATACTATAGTCATAAATAAGCCAGAAAAACTGTTGTTGTGGACATTTTTTTACACCATGCAAGAGCTGCAACCCATCGGTGGCCGCTGATGGGCTGCAGTAATCACAATTCCATCTGACAAAACGCTGCAGCTGATCAGTGGCTGCTGGTGGGGTGAAACGCTTATGACATATGACAGTCAGCAGACATCGCATCATCACTGGAACAATACCGTGGCCTCCAAGGCCACATCAGTAAGCGTCCTAGAGCTATAGGGGTCAGACAATGGCAGAAACCTTGTCTCGCTTCTACCTTAGTGAGTTTTACGATGCTGAAGTTGGTTTCTTATTCGGCAATTTATTTTTTTCAGTTTTTTATGCATTTAACAACAAAAATAACACATGACAATAATAAAATACAATGCAATGATGCGCCCTAATATAAATACACTCAAAATCGGCTGCAAAAATTATAAAACTGGCAAAAAAATGGGCATCAAAGTGGGCACCAAAGTATGTTAGTGAAAGGGTTAAATGGCTTTGGGCCACTGATATAAACACCAGAATTGCCTATCTAGTGATGCCTCTAACCAAACGCAAGTGACTCCAGCCTGGCCCAAAGGGGTTCTGGGCATCAGAACTGGCATCAAAGTGGGCACACAGCCAATTTTCACAGATTTGAATAAGTAACTGGTGTTTTTGAGGGGTTAAATGGCTTTGGGCCACTGATCTCACACCACATTTACATACCCAGTGATGCCACACATCAAATTCAGATCACTCCAGCCTGGCCCAAACAGGTTCTGGGCATCAGAACTGGCATCAAAGTGGGCACACAGCCAATTTTCACAGATTTGAATAAGTAACTGGTGTTTTTGAGGGGTTAAATGGCTTTGGGCCACTGATCTCACACCACATTTACATACCTAGTGATGCCACACATCAAATTCAGATCACTCCAGCCTGGCCCAAACAGGTTCTGGGCATCAGAACTGGCATCAAAGTGGGCAAAAACCCAGTTTTCACAGATTTGAATAAGTAACTGGGGTTTTTGAGGGGTTAAATGGCTTTGGGCCACTGATCTCACACCACATTTACATACCCAGTGATGCCACACATCAAATTCATGTGTATGTAAATGTGGTGTGAGATCAGTGGCCCAAAGCCATTTAACCCCGCAAAAACACCAGTTACTTATTCAAATCTGTGAAAACTGGGGTTCTGCCCACTTTGATGCAAGTTCTGATGCCCAGAACCTGTTTGGGCCAGGCTGGAGTGATCTGAATTTGATGTGTGGCATCACTGGGTATGTAAATGTGGTGTAAGATCAGTGGCCCAAAGCCATTTAACCCCTCAAAAACACCAGTTACTTATTCAAATCTGTGAAAACTGGGGTTTTGCCCACTTTGATGCCAGTTCTGATGCCCAGAACCCCTTTGGGCCAGGCTGGAGTCACTTGCGTTTGATTAGAGGCATCACTAGATAGGCAGTTGTTGTGTGATAGGCAGGTGTTAGATCAGTGGCCCAAAGCCATTTAACCCTTTCACTAACATACTTTGTTGCCCACTTTGATGCCCATTGTTTTGCCAGTTTTATAATTTTTGCAGCTGATTGAGTGTATTTATATTAGGGCACATCAGTGCATTGTATTTTATTATTGTCATGTGTTATTTTTGTGGTTAAATGCATAAAAAAACTGAAAAAAATAAATTGCCGAATAAGAAACTGCCGAATAAGAAACCAACTTCAGCATCGTGTGAGTTTTGGCTTAATTGTATACTATTGTAAATGAATTAGATTAAAAAGTATGTGACCCCCCCCCCCCACACACACACACACACACACACACACACGGGCGTAACTTGAAGCTCATGGGCCCCAATACCAAATTTTCAACTGGCCCCAGAATTATCGCAGAGGTTTGTTCTTAATGGTATTTTCATTTGTGCCAAAGAGACTTTTTGGGCCCCAAGGGTCCGGTTGCAATTGCAACCCCTGCCGCGGCCCCCACATAAGCTTAGGGACTGCGTAGTAGACATCAGATATGTGCAGAACAGTGTACTATACTCTCATTCCCCAGTAAACGTCCCTATCATTGTCCTGCCAGCACAGGCTCCATTACCAGTCCGCCGGCTTCTGTCACTACAGGTATCATTTTGCCCAGTGTTGCGCTGCCATTCACGATGCACTTAAATATTAAGCGAGCAGCCCACTCAGCTGTCAGATTAGATGCCCACATTGGGCTGGGGCGAGGGGATGGGGTTACAGGGAAACTCACAAGATAACAAAGAAGTAATACCTGTGAAGCCGATACGCTCTGAATCATGAATACCATATGAGTCATTAGTGAAGGGAATAATGAATTTGCTCTGCTAGTACAATTAACCCCTGCACTCCCTAAAAGATACAGTGACGATTACAAGAAAAGTTAAAGAACTTCTCCGAGGATAAGAAATTGATGACTGATCAATATCAGATAGGTAAGGCTCCGACACCCGGCACCCCCACAGTCCGCTGTTCTAGGCACCAGATGCACAGCTCTGTTCAATGTGTAGCAGCTGCTGGTGAGTATTGTAGATCGGCTGCTGTTCTCACGAAAAGCTGTTCTGCAGTACTGGTAAGCGACAACTACACAGATGCGTGTTTTGCGGCAATACATGGGAAATGTTGACAACTGCAATACTACCGTATGTGAAAATACCTAAAAGGGAATCAGTCAGCAGGTTTTTGCTATGTAATCTGAAGACAGCATGCTGCAAGGGTTAACAGATTTCAGTGATGCATCTGTTAGTGCTGTTATTTACCTGTAATGCTTGTTTTAGCTTCAGAAGATTATCATTGCTGTGACTAGCTGGCACTCAGGGACTTGTCAGACTTCACTCCCTTCTTCAATCAGCAGCTCCTCATGGTCTATAAACTTTGTACATATAGAGCCTGGTGTGGGCAGGGGCAGCTTAAAAACCTTATTGTGTCAGAACAGCTGCACCCAGTAATCTAAGTGATAGATTGTTGGATTCAGAGTCTTTGTCTACATCATGCTGCTCTCAAATAAGGTAGCAAAAACCTGCTGACAGATTCCCTTTAGGGTGCAGTCACACGGCGGTATGAATCTTCCTAGGATCCCAACACAATGCTTGGACTGGCCATAGATTCTCCTTACCAGAGCATGGCAGGTACACAGAAACACATGCTATCACACTCCGGTCAGGAGAGCCAACGTCCAGTCCGAGCATGGCGATGGGATGCTATGAAGAGTCATACGACCTGTGACTGCCCTTCCAGTGATAAGCTGTGGCAGATTTATTATTACTGTCTGAGACTTAGGGGTACTTTGCACGTTGCGACATCGCTAGCCGATGCTAGCGATGCCGAGCGTGATAGTCCCCGCCCCGTCGCACATGCGATATCTTGTGATAGCTGCCGTAGCGAACATTATCGCTACGGCAGCTTCACACGCACTTACCTGCCCTGCGACGTCACTCTGGCCGGCGACCTGCCTCCTTCCTAAGAAGGGGGCAGGTCATGCGGCGTCACAGCAACGTCACACGGCAGGCGGCCAATAGAAGCGGAGGGGCAGAGATGAGCGGGACGTAAATATCCCGCCTACCTCCTTCCTTCCGCATAGCCGGTGGAGGCAGGTAAGGAGATGTTCCTCGCTCCTGCAGCTTCACACACAGCGATGTGCGCTACCACAGGAAAGAGGAACAACATCGTATCTCCTATTGGTGTGACATTATGAAAATGACCGACGCTACACAGATCACCGATTTTCGACGCTTTTGCGATCATTTATCGGCGCATCTAGGCTTTACACGTTGCGACGTCATTACCGGCGCCGGATGTGCGTCACTTTCGATTTGACCCCGACGATATCACAGTAGCAATGTCACAACGTGCAAACTACCCCTTAGTTTAGATCTCAACAAGGCAGGAGGAACAAAATGAATCTTGCTGTAGAATATATTTGCTAGACGTGACCCTTTTCTCTTCCTTATGCCACCTCTTGGTTAATTTACTTTACACCAAGTTTCTGCCTTATTTTTTTACACTGTTTATCTCACTTCCGAACATTTAAAACACCATTCCAGCAATTTTTTTTTATTTCACTGCTAAAGTGGTGCTGTAAATCTAAGATCCCTGCCCGTTTAATACTCTCTTTCCAGCATCTTCATATGTTTTCACTCCCGTTGGCATCAGGCAGTTTGCAACCAGCGGTAGCTCCAGTGTTTCATACAGCGCCCCGGAAATCACAACTAAATGTAAGTCTATGAGAGCCTAGTTCCGGCTCTCAGAGATGCATTGAGACCTTGTGATGCAACATCTGACTTCCGGACAGTCAGACATTCCAGGTACAAGATGACACCGCAGGATTGGAGCGTCACCTATAAAAAAAAAGGTGAAACCACCAACTCTGTGAGTATAAAACCAGGGTATATTTAAAGCTCCACTCCAGTGCGGAAAAACAAAATGCTGGGGTGGTGCTTTAAGCCAGTCCAATTGCAGGGGTCACAGAGAAGGAAAGAAAAGGAGGTCACGAGGAAGGAAAGGAAAGGAGGCAAGGAAAGGAAAGGACAGGACAGGAGGAAAGGACAGGAGGAAAGGAAAGGAGGCAAGGAAAGGAAAGGACAGGAGGAAAGGAAAGGAGGCAAGGAAAGGAGGCAAGGAAAAGAAAGGACAGGACAGGAGGAAAGGAAAGGAGGCAAGGAAAGGAAAAGGACAGGAGGAAAGGACAGGAGGAAAGGAAAGGAGGTAAGGAAAGGAGGTAAGGAAAGGAAAAGGACAGGAGGAAAGGACAGGAGGAAAGGAAAGGAGGAAAGGAAAGGAGGTAAGGAAAAGGACAGGAGGAAAGGACAGGAGGAAAGGAAAGGAGGCAAGGAAAGGAAAGAAGGAAAGGAAAGAAAGAAATTAAGAAAGAAGGAAAACAGTCTGGGTAACTTGCCTGTTTATACCTATGTAGGCTTCGTTCACACCTGTGTCATGGCTGCAGTTTATAATAGAAGTCATGAAGAAGATATATATAGTGGGGAGGTAGAGATTTTCCTAGAAGAAAAGATCTGTATGCATTAAACGATTTATCCAGGAACAGAATATGGATGATCTATCAATAGACCATCATGAATATTATATGAATAAGGGTCCAACTCCCTCACCAGTCCGTTGGGCTTGTGCTGAAACCCTTTAATGCTTACATAGTGCCGTCTACCTTCATGTCACCTAGGTAGAGGCAGTGCAGGGTATTGTGGTGTTGTTCCCTCGTGTGAGAACCTTGCAATACCCGCGAATATAAGCCGGTTTGACCTGCTCACTGTTGAAAATGTGTCACATGCTCAATAATTTGGTACACAGACAACGTCAGAAAACTGGTCCTCAATAGTACAAGTGACACTGATCCTGACGCAGGGCAATCTGGCAGAAATGGTGCAGCGCCGAGGTAGGAGTAAAATACTGTGGGTAAGAATATCCATGAAAAATAGCTGCAAGCACCAATTACAGAACCCACCATCTACAAATCCGGATGGAAAGGTTCTGCAGCAATTTCACTAACATTTCCCATTGTTTTGGAGCCAGAGGTTTACATTGTGTGTAGAGAGTCATTGTATATCCAATAAATAAAAGAAAAGCATCTGTAGGGTTCAAGAAATGTAGATTTAAGTATAAAAGTTTAAGTCACAGGGAAACAATGTGAAATGTGTCTGGAGGGGTATTTATAGCTGCTACTAAAACACACATGCCAACAATGCGAAGCTTTGCTGGATCCTTCATGCACGACGCACACAGGCTTCTTCTGGCCTTGAGTAAATTATTTTGTGCCATTGTTCTGGTTTCCGCAGTACGCAGCAACTAAGCAAAGGAAAGGAGACAATACACGGCACGCCAGAGCTCAGCACCGCTATCCATCATGCAAAGCCTACAAAATCACAGAACTGTTACCTTCCAAATCATTTTGTGTCACGGATGCAAGAAGGTCTGCTCAAACGTAAATAACAAATCCGCCTAAAACGGTTATTTCTAAAATAATTTATCCTATATTATTTTGGGATTACCTGGAAGAATAGGGGATAAAGAACAACTTGCTGATTGATTAGGGTCTGTCGGATGTAGCTCTGACCCCCAAGATTGGAAGCTCCGCAACCCAGTCTTGAATGAATTGTGAATGATCAGCTGATCGCCCGGTGGCCGGCTATTGTGAATGATCAGCTGATCGCCCGGTGGCCGGCTATTGTGAATGATCAGCTGATCGCCCGGTGGCCGGCTATTGTGAATGATCAGCTGATCGCCCGGTGTCCCGCTATTGTGAATTTTCAGCTGATCGCCCGGTGTCCGGCTATTGTGAATGATCAGCTGATCGCCCGGTGGCCGGCTATTGTGAATGATCAGCTGATCGCCCGGTGGCCGGCTATTGTGAATGATCAGCTGATCGCCCGGTGTCCGGCTATTGTGAATGATCAGCTGATCGCCCGGTGTCCGGCTATTGTGAATGATCAGCTGATCGCCCGGTGGCCGGCTATTGTGAATGATCAGCTGATCGCCCGGTGGCCGGCTATTGTGAATGATCAGCTGATCGCCCGGTGGCCGGCTATTGTGAATGATCAGCTGATCGCCCGGTGGCCGGCTATTGTGAATGATCAGCTGATCGCCCGGTGGCCGGCTATTGTGAATGATCAGCTGATCGCCCGGTGGCCCGCTATTGTGAATGATCAGCTGATCGCACGGTGGCCCGCTATTGTGAATGATCAGCTGATCGCCCGGTGTCCGGCTATTGTGAATGATCAGCTGATCGCCCGGTGTCCGGCTATTGTGAATGATCAGCTGATCGCCCGGTGGCCGGCTATTGTGAATGATCAGCTGATCACCCGGTGGCCGGCTATTGTGAATGATCAGCTGGTCGCCCGGTGGCCGGCTATTGTGAATGATCAGCTGATCGCCCGGTGGCCGGCTATTGTGAATGATCAGCTGATCGCCAGGTGGCCGGCTATTGTAAATGATCAGCTGATCGCCCGGTGGCCGGCTATTGTGAATGATCAGCTGATCGCCCGGTGGCCGGCTATTGTGAATGATCAGCTGATCGCCCGGTGGCCGGCTATTGTGAATGATCAGCTGATCGCCCGGTGGCCGGCTATTGTGAATGATCAGCTGATCACCCGGTGGCCGGCTATTGTGAATGATCAGCTGGTCGCCCGGTGGCCGGCTATTGTGAATGATCAGCTGATCGCCCGGTGGCCGGCTATTGTGAATGATCAGCTGATCGCCCGGTGGCCGGCTATTGTGAATGATCAGCTGATCGCCCGGTGGCCGGCTATTGTGAATGATCAGCTGATCGCCCATTGGCGGGGCTATTGTGAATGATCAGCTGGTCGCCCGGTGGTCGGCTTTCATCTTTCACAAAAACTGGCCGCCGGGTGATCAGGCGACCATTCCGGCTGCTGGAATAGGAACTGCATTTACAGTCGATCATTGTTTTTTACTGTGCGCATGCTCACAGTACAAAACCGATCCGCTGCAGACAAACATTACATTCAGCGTTGCTCCCGCCTAACGGTCAGTCAGTAAACGACTGATCCGTCACGCGGCGGATGCAACGCAGGGTCATCAGTCATAATCCGTCGCTAATAGAAGCCTATGGGGAAAAAGCGAATTCCTGCAAAATATTTTGCAAGATACCGTAATTCCTCAAGGCAACGGATTGTGACTGATGCAAAACAACGCAAGTGTGAACTTAGGCAAAGCTTAATCCATTGCTTGGCCATTTCCGGCAATCCCCTGAACCTCTGCCATATTAAGTTGTGTGCACACATTGCGTTTTTTGAGTGCAGATTGGTCACAAAACCTGAAGGGAATCCCAATGCCAGCAAAGTCAATGAGAATCCTGAAGTGTAATGCACATTGAGTATTTTCTCCTTGCAGATTTGGTGCAGAAATAAATCTGCAAAATGTTAATTCTTTCAACTTTTTTGCTGCAGATTTAAACAATTCCAATGAATAGGAAAAACTATGCACAACAAAAAAAAAAAAACACCTAAAAAATGCATTTATCCTAAGACATGCAGAAATGTCTGCACTAAACCTAAATGTGTGCACATACCCTTAAAGATGAGGCAACAGATCTCGGTTTTTGGGGTTTACAAATCCCAATCTTGAAATTTCTGGGAGTGACTACAGACAGACCCCCATCAATAAAGTTATCTCCTATACGATGTTATTTTGGGAATAACCCATTAAAGGAGTTCTCATGTGTACTAATGGTTAAGATTGCAAAGTGCTTGTAAAAATATGCAACTTTGCAGTTTACATCAAGTTAAAATTATTTCGAGATATTTTTTAGATTCTGGTCTGAACTATTAATCTTCTGGAGCGCACCGCACTGCACAGCTTCTCAGGAATGAGGAGGCAGAGCAGAGGTGCGCTCCTGCAGAAAGAAGACCATGGCCTACTAAGCCAAGTCAGTGTGGCTCGGCTGCAATACCACAGACAACTAAAGTGCAAAAGTGGTGCTAGTGAGCCAAAAAAAGAAAAATGACACTCATCACTTCTACAATATTAGTATCAGGTTAATGGACATGTCATCAGTTTTCAGTATGTACTCAAGAGGTGCAAATATAATCCGAGAGTTGAATACCATCCATGTACCGCATCTGTCACCCATAGGGTATAATGGCATCCTGTTAAAAGATGTCATTACAGATTTTATTCTTTAACTTTTTTTGTGGTACATGGATATACACTGGTCAGATAAAAAAGGGAAAGAAAAAAAAAACAAAACAAAACCCCAAGATCCTAAAACGTATGAATGAGGCTTATGTGGATATCTTACTTTTTGCCAGTTACTTTTTACACACCTGTGCTTTGTCTCTAAAGCAGGAAGGCAAGTGACATCTGCTCAGCAAAGTTGTTGGATATTAGGGACCTCTAGTGGCAAACAAGAGACGTAGAGGACGGTCACCTCCAAGTAACTTAACATTTATGTCTAATCACTAGATATTTACACATATGCAGTAGGGTTATAATCATGAGTGGTAAAGTGCTGCAGAATATTATGGAACTATAGGAAAAAAAAATATATAATATATATATACACATCAAAACTATGAATTAAAACATGTGGAATGAAATACTTAAAGTGTGAAACAACTGAAAATATGTCTTATATTCTAGGTTCTGCAAAGTAGCCACCTTTTGCTTTGATTACTGCTTTGCACACTCTTGGCATTCTCTTGATGAGCTTCAAGAGGTAGTCACCGGAAATGGTTTTCCAACAGTCTTGAAGAAGTTCCCAGAGATGCTTAGCACTTGTTGGCCCTTTTGCCTTCACTCTGCGGTCCAGCTCACCCCAAACCATCTCGATTGGGTTCAGGTCTGGTGACTGTGGAGGCCAGGTCATCTGGCGTAGGACCCCATCACTCTCCTTATTGGTCAAATAGCCCTTACACAGCCTGGGTCATTGTCCTGTTGAAAAATAAATGATGGTCCAACTAAACGCAAACTGGTTGGAATAGCACGCCGCTGCAAGATGCTGTGGTAGGCATGCTGGTTCTGTATGCCTTCAATTTTGAATAAATCCCCAACAGTGTCAGCAGCAAAGCACCCCACACCATCACACCTCCTCCTCCATGCTTCACGGTGGGAACCAGGAATGTAGAGTCCATCCGTTCACCTTTTCTGCGTCGCACAAAAACAGGGTGGTTGGATCCAAAGATCTCAAATTTGGACTCATCAGACCAAAGCACAGATTTCCACTGGTCTAATGTCCATTCCTTGTGTTCTCTAGCCCAAACAAGTCTTTTCTGCTTGTTGCCTGTCCTTAGCAGTGGTTTCCTAGCAGCTATTTTACCATGAAGGCCTGCTGTACAAAGTCTCCTCTTAATAGTTGTTCTAGAGATGAGATGTGTCCAAACTTTTGGTCAGTACTGTATATATATTACTATAAATAATTCCTTGACATAACCCACAGAAGAAGTGTTGGATCCAGTTTCTTCTTTATCTCACTCAGTCTTGTCAGGTAAATTGCAAAAGATAGCCAACACCTAGGGATGAATGGCTACAGACCTGGCATCTTGAGCCTGAACCTAAAGGGGGCTTTACACGCTACGACATCGCTAATGCGAACTCGTTGGGGTCACGGAATTGGTGACGCACATCCGGCCGCATTAGCGATGCCGTTGCGTGTGACACCGATGAGCGATTTTGCATTGTTGCAAAAACGAGCAAAATCGCTCATCGGTGACATGGGGGTCCATTCTCGATTATCGTTACTGCAGCAGTAACGATGTAGTTCGTCGCTCCTGCGGCAGCACACATCGCTATGTGTGACGCCGCAGGAACGAGGAAGCTCTCCTTACCTGCCTCCCGGCTGCTATGCGAAGGAAGGAGGTGGGCGGGATGTTACATCCCGCTCAGCTCCGCCCCTCCGCTGCTATTGGTCGGCCGCTCAGTGACGTCGCTGTGACGCCGCACGGACCGCCCCCTTAGAAAGGAGGCGGTTCGCCGGTCACAGCGACGTCGCCGGGCAGGTAAGTATGTGTGACGGGTCTGGGCGATGTTGTGCAGCACAGGCAGCGATTTGCCCGTGTCGCGCAACAGATGGGGGCGGGTACCCACACTAGAGATATCGGGACCGATATCGCAGTGTGTAAAGTAGCCTTAAGTCATACCCTTCCATAAAAATATAAAGGACACGTACTCCTATTTATTATATACATTGCACTCAGTATTACTGGTAAATTAGAAGATACCCCACATGTCATCTGAGTGTGTATCTATCTATCTATCTCTATATATATATATATATATATATATATATATATATATATATATATATATATATATATATATATATATATATATATATATATATATATATATATATATATATATATATATATATATATATATATATATATATATATATATATATATATATATATATATATATATATATATGTATATGTATATGTATGTGTATGTGTGTGTGTGTGTGTGTGTGTGTGTGTGTGTGTGTGTGTGTGTGTGTTATACAGTGGATTTTTAATTATGAGGCGTGTTCATTATTTTGCAGAAAAGCAAGATTTTCCCACAAGATTCAGGCTATCAATGCCCAGGGTAAATTCTGTTGGGAGTATATAACTGCAGGACTTGATTGGACAGCAGATGGTGCTGTGCTATTCCACCTTGATGATGTATAGCGTTCCCCCCTGCTGTACTGTGTGACCTCTTTATGCTGTCATCTCTTGTGGCCGGTGCATTCTTTCAATCAGTGTCTGTATGGAAGAATTCTGCTGAAAGCTAAAATCTGTAACAAAAATAGGCCTTGCACTACGCTCTACAATAATCAGAAATGCTGTTTGCACTTAAGTCTATTGTCCTCTGGTCATTGTTAGCAGCACCTCTTCCTGTATAGTTTTCACCTGTCTTGGTGACATGCCGGATGCTCTAGATCAGGCAGGGCTGATCACATTGATGGACACACTTGTGGGAATCCGTGCAGTAAAAATTGTGCTTTATTTATTGAACTTCCTGGTGTTTGTACATAAATGAGTTAAGTGGGCGGGTCTATTAAGTGATTGACAGTCTTTCCTGCATGACTGCGCATACAGAGATTTGTTGAATGCTGGACTCCCATACAAACAAACACCAGGGCTCTCTAAATAAAATAAATACACATTGTACTGAATCTTTTCCAGCGCACCTGTATCATTCTATTCTCTATACCGAGCCGTCCACAGATCAGACTGCATGTGCCACATGACAGGTTCCCTTTAAGCTTAAAAATTATTTTACCGGACAAATGAGGAGTTTTGTGGTTTCGCAACGTGATTGCTTGTTACACAGACCAATTATCAGGAAGTGAGCATTCCCAATAATTACCCAGTGTAATGCACCTTAAAGGAAACGGTCAGGTCCCCTATGTCCTCCAACCCAGCAGCACTCACATCTGTATGACTAAATCCGCTCCCTAACCAGCCCTGTATGAGGTTATTCACTCAACTGAATGTTTAATAAGAGGATTTATAAGCTCTGCTGTTCCTAAGCTAATTAGGCCCTTGACTAGTAGTTCCCCAGACCAGTCGCCCTCTTTCCATGTTATCACGCCCCTGTGGGTGTGATCACATGACTTCCATGAGCCGGCACATCCCCAGAACCCACTCTGGCAAATGAGAGTGGCTCCTTTTGGCAGCTGTAGTGCGCCTTGAAAGCCGGGTGTACCGTATGTGTCCTGGCTTCAGAGAGGTGCACTGTAGTGATCGGAGGTGCAGAAGCTGTTCTTCTGGTCATGCGCAGTGCACCTCTATGAAGCCAGAATGCATACACCAGACTTCAGAAGCACACGGACACTGCAAAAATGAGCCACGCACACGCACGAGATTTCCAGTACTTGGCAGCAACACCGGCTTATGGAAATCAGGTTATCGCACTCAAAAGGGCGTGATAAAATGGAAAGAGGGCTGACTAGTCTGGAGAACTAACACCCCATTGACTAGTCACCTAATTAGCATAGGAACAGCAGAGCTTATGAAACCTTTTTTAACATTCAGTTTAGCAAGTAACATTATACAGGGCTGGGTATGCAGGGAACTTCACTATACAGAGGTGAATGCTGCGGGGTTGGAGGACATAGGGGACCTCATAAGTTCCCTTTAAGGTGCACTTACACTGGTTAATTATTAAAAATACTAATTTTAAGTCTGCAAGAATTTTTTTTTATATGGACAACTTTTCTAATCACTAAATTCACATGACTCAAAAAAGGGCAATTTTCATGTCATTTGCATCTACGAACATTCAGTGCTGTGACGACGCCAAAAAATATTACCGTGTGCTAGAATGATATAGTCTGAGGAGTGATGTGCGCGTGTCTGACTGGAGAGGACACCGGTGACTCAGACGCACGCACTCCAACGAGCGACATCTACTCTAACCGCTGTCTGCACAAATGAACCGGTTGCCATGGAAACACGGAAGGCCTATTCTTAATGAGTATATAACCTGAGGATGCCTAATTAGTTTAAGTGCCAGGAACCTGTAAACCAGGCTTATCCCCAAGGACCTGTAACAGGTTGAATTTATTCATGTACCTGCTAATGGCAGGTGAGTCCTGATAATGTCTGAGGCAAACTATGGACTCTGCTAATGAGGCAGCGCCCCCGCAGACCCACCGCCACACACATCCACAACAGCAAACATCCCACATAGCCTATCACTTATTTTTTGTTTGTTTATTCAATTTCTTCCTAATAGAAAATATATATATATGGAGATAGAGAGATTAACTATATCCATATGCACCTCATAAACCTCTTTATGTACAGTAAAGATTTGATATATATATATATATATATATATATATAATCAAATCTTTACTGTACATAAAGAGGTTTATGAGGTGCATATGGATATAGTTAATCTCTCTATATATATATTTTCTATTAGGAAGAAATTGAATAAACAAACAAAAAAGAAATGATAAACGATGTGGGATGTTTGCTGTTGTGGATGTGTGTGGCGGTGGGTCTGCGGGGGCGCTGCCTCATTAGCATATATATATATGAACTGGTGAAGAAGAAGTTGACCTGTGGTATGATTTGTCAAATATATAGCATGGCAGTTTCTCCTAAGGAATAAGCAAGTATACTTGATTTCCCCAATGAAGGGAGTGGCTCAGTGGTTAGCACTGCAGTCTTGCAGCGTTGGGGTCCTGGGTTCAAATCCCACCAAGGACAACATCTGCAAGGAGCTTGTATGATCCCCCCACGTTTGCGTGGGTTTCCTGTTTCTCTGGTTTCTTCCCACACTCCAAAGACATACAGATATGGACTCTAGATTGTGAGCCCCGATGGGGGCAGTGTTACAAAATATATGTAAAGCGCTGTTAAATTAAATCGCACTATATAAATTAATATATTATTATTAGTAACAAACCAATAATTAAATCCTATTGTACATCCGCAGGTGTGGATACTAAATTAGAATAAAAAAATTATATATATATATATATATATATATATATATATATATATATATATATATATATATATATATATTATATTATATTATATTATATTATATTATATTATATTATATTATATTATATTATATATATATATATATATATATATATATATATATATATATATATATATATATATATATATAATTTATTTATTATATAAATACTCTACTCCCGGCTGGTTTCTGTACCTCAACCATGACAAGCTGTGGAGGCACATGACCAAGCAGAGGCTACAGTGGTCCAATGTATCATCAGGCATTGCGGAGGACAAGGTGAATAAAGGGAATGGCATGGATCAGGAAAGCGCCAAAGAGTGGCTGTCACGCTAAGTATGGGGGGGGGACACCAGACGATTGGTAAAAGAAAAACGTGGGGGAGGGAGGTTTAGGGAAACCCTGTCTCTAGCGTAGAGGAAAGATTGTAACCCCCTGTACAAACCTACCGCTGGCTCCCGGCGTTCCTAAATAGGTTCCACACCTATGTGCTGATTAGGATACTTAGGTAGGCCCTATGTAGTGACCGAAAGTGGGGTTGACTAGTTCTCATCACAAAGACCTAAAGAACACACAGGGAAAACAAACAGGGAAATGCAAACTGACAACTTATCTGCAAGAGAACTTTGGGAGAATGTCAGAAACATGTTACAAAATGAGATTTCAAGCCAACTGCTTGCAACCTGGACAGCTTAGGAGAAAACTATCACCGGCAACAAACCAAGGGGAAATGCAGGTGTATACATAGACCTAGAGAGTGGGTATAAGGATATGCAGCTGGACTGCCAAGATATCCACATGGCCCAAAAGGGAAAGAGTTAATCCTAGCAGGGAACATACATAGAACTCCATTCACACATAGGAAGGAATGGAATATCAAGGAGCATTTTTTTGCCTTCTGCAGTCGGATATCTTAGGGTTTCTGTCAACAGTTACACCAGCGTGACAGTGACAGAAGGTAGGGAGAGGTAGTACAATGCTTTTTTCTACCGTAGCTTTACAAAGCGGTGCTAACAACCTGCATTAGTAGGTGATGATTTTCTTGGAGATCAGCGGAATTTTTTTGTGAACGTACATTAATATGCCGTGGTCTTCTAGCGTGGCAAAGGTAATGTCACGTCCCCTCCAGCAATGGAGTACCAAGTGCAATAGCAATATGCTCCCTGGCCAGTCACAAATCTTGTTCTTTATCTTATCTGATGGTCTCATCCAAGAGAATCGGATGGCTGACAATGATCAGAGTCTGATCTGAGTGGCATCATCGTAAATTGACAGATTCTCTCGGACGAGGGACTCTACAGTCATGTGACCCTAGCTGAAAACGGATCTGGATGACCACTATTCCTCTCAACCCCAATATCCCGGCAAGATCGATTTGACTGGCCATAGATGCATTTTCAAAAAGGGATAAGAGACTAAAGAGGCCACTAGACATTTCTGGGGGTTTAACAACAAAGGATTGCACATGTAGAAATGTAATATGCCCAATCCTTTTTCTCCTCGACATCAGTTGAATAAATGTCAAACATATAACACACATTGGAGCAAAGGGTCAGCTCGCCTGTCCGGTGCACGATCAGAGGTTACAAAATCCAAAACAGAGGAGAGGGAATCCGAACAGCACACAAGCCAACCAAAATAAAAAAAATCCTTTATTGAAGTCCAATAAAAACTAATAGCAATACATCCAGCACAGCGGTACAGAGCATAAATAAAAAGCATACAGCAACGCGTGTCTGACCTACCATAGTAACGTCCTTAGTCACTGCAGTGACTAAAGGAGGACAAAATGGAAAATAAAAAGGAAAGTGCAGCAATGGTGAATGGATGCCTATGGTGAATGGATGCCTGGGCATCTATTCTGATGTGATGGCAAATGGGCATTTACCCCCGGCATACATGTCAGACAGAGGCTATACAGTATTTCCCTATCAGAATTGCCACAAAGTGCACCAAATAGTGGCTTATTGTAGTGTTGTATGGAACGGACGCGCTGCGGCATTACGGTGTAGAACGTTCCTACTTATTAGCACGGTTACTTAGCTACTATTGGGACATATTTGGGAAATAAGGACGGTCCTGTTTCAGTCCAGCATTTCACCTATCTCAATACACTGTGGCGCTATGA
Organism: Anomaloglossus baeobatrachus; assembly: GCF_048569485.1. NCBI lineage: Eukaryota > Metazoa > Chordata > Amphibia > Anura > Aromobatidae > Anomaloglossus > Anomaloglossus baeobatrachus. The sequence goes on along the minus strand of NC_134361.1, from coordinate 113,374,847 downwards.
ACTGGACAAGGAAGGAGGCTCCAGATAAAAAAATGTTTTGCCCAAAACCCTACACAGATTTGGATCCAGCTTTGCCACATATTGGATTACAGCAAATAATAATATGTCCTGGGCAGAAGAAATAATGCTGTTGACACGCTGTAGACAGCAGAAGCTAAGCTATTCCCCTATCTGGTGTAACCAAGACGCTTGCAGGAACCGGAGCAGATGATAGCAGCTGTCAGTCCCTCCAATATTCCCAGCAGCACCAATGGACCTGCACACAGGACTTCCTGAACACGCAGACGAAAAACTGCTAGTTCCCAAGGACAAAGCCCTATTCTGCTGTGGCTGTGACCGTAGGTCTGCAGTAACCCGAGAAGTAACACAGCACTCGCGGGTCTCTGGAAGCGGAATGTCAATCATCTCCGGCTATAGTGCGATGTGTCAGCATCTGGAGTCAGCTGGACCGTCAGGCATGTGAGAGCTATGACTAATACTGAAACCCAGCACACATTCCTATATCAGACAGCACGAAGACTCCGGCCCCGGACCCTCCTAGATGTACGTTTTTATATTTTACAGATTGTATTTAAAGAGGACGAACCACCAGGATTTTCCTATATAACCTAAAGCCAGTGCTATACTGACGCCATCATGCTGATTCTATACATACCTTTAGTTGTGAGATCAGATGTATAGTTTCTGAAATACAGGCAAGTAAAGTTTGTGAAATCCACGGTTATGTGATGAGAGGTGTAACAAATATCTAATAGGTGGGTCAGGTTTGCTAGTTATTCCCGCCCCTGTCTGCCTGCTTGTCCTTCCTCCCCCTGTAATAACAGAGATAGGAGGAGGAAGGACATGCAGGCAGACAGGGGCGGGAATAACTAGCAAACCTGACCCACCTATTAGATATTCTGTTGTACCTTTCATCAAATAACAGCACATTTCACAAACTTTACTTGCCTGTATTTCAGAAAGTATACATCCAATCTAACAACTAAAGGTATGTATAGAATCAGCATGATAGCACCAGTATAGCACTGGCTTTAGGTTATATAGGAAAATCCTGGTGGTTGGTCCTCTTTAATAGCTGCCGGCTCCTGAGCTTCATCACCTTACGGCTAGGACAGTCTCCTTCTTTCCCATGTTGAATACTGTACAGAGTGATAGTGATGTAATACTGAGTGATGTAACTAGAAGCTTGTGGACCCTAATGCAAAATCTACAACAAGGCCCCCAAATATCATAGACATTTAATAGTAATCTTTTCGTGTAGGTCAAAGGGACCTTTTTTTTCGACCCAGAGGCTCCAGGGCCAGGGAGGGATTGCAAACCCTGTCCCCATTATAGTTACACCCCAGGTAGAAACACAAGTTCCCGGTGATTAAAAATATCATGATATAAAATAAATGTAAATGTCCCATTTCCTGTGAAGCCACGTTTAGTAAATCAGTCATTTCCTGCAGCCCATAACGTTAAAAAAGGGATTATAAATTTATAAGATGCTATTAATAAAGACAAATAAATATCACTAATAAGTGACATGGAGCACGGTTTGGTTTATAGCAATGCTTGAACTTCAGGATGGATTCATTGACTGTTACATAGTCCGCAAATTCATCCACCAAGATCAGTGGACAAAAATGCAAGAGACCGCATATTAGGAACTTCCAACACATCCAGTGCTAAATTATTTACAGTAGTTAGGCTGCCTTTAAAATTAAAAAGACAAAATCATTAAAAGAAGGCTGTCCATTCATTCTGTAAGGGACGGCCGAGTGCTGTGCTGGGCTTTTTTCGGCAGTCCGCAGAGAATGAATGAAGTGGAGCTGGAGCGTGTGCACTGCCGCCCCATTGTCATAGGGATAAACGTGCTCCCTACTGATGGTCGGTGGGTGTCCCTGCAGGCAGACCCCCACCGATCTTTAAGTTATCACCTGTTGTGGGTAGGAGGTCAAATTCTCTTCATCAGACACCTCCCGTAAAAGATTGCCCAACACTGAACAAGTGATAAATGTGTGATTGCTTAAGGTCCTACTGCTTGGACCTCCACCGGTCATGAGAATGGGGTCCTTAAGTCCCTGTTTGAATTAAGTGGTAGCTATGCGTGGGCACTACTGCTATACTCAACATATAAAAGAGTCCCAAATCTGTATATATTATGAATGTAGTGGCAAGATGCACGTGTGACAACCGCTCCCATTCCAACAGTAAACATTGGACTCTAAGAAACACACATTTATGGTACAGTTACACTTAATATTTTCACGGACGAGCGCAATCCGCTAAAGCATTGGATTGCACTCGAACCAGTGTTAATCAATCAATCACGCAGTGTCCATCTGCTATTTTTTCCTCAGCTCTAATCATACCGAGGATCAAAATCGCAGCATGCTGCGTAGATTGCACCAGACTTGCTAATGCAAGTCTATGGGTGCGAGAAAACTATCGCACAGCATAACATCCGCATGTCATACGGATAGCATACGCATGTCACACAGATCCTTGGTGAGAAAAATCTACACACTCGCATGTCATATGGATGCTAGGCGAGAAAAAAAAAACAAAAAAAAAAACGCGCACTCGCATGTCATAAGGAAGACCATATGAATGATACTCATCCCACTTGTCTGGACGAGTAACGGAGTGTGTTATGAACTGGTAACCGTGGATGATCACAAAAAATCCCATTAATAAGGAAAAAACAAAACCACAAGAGTAGTTGGAAACTAAGCTGACCGCAATACACTATCGGACAACACTAAAAGTAGCAGTGGGATGTTCCTAACACACCTAGACACCTCGTCACTGCATGAGAAACTTGCTACACCTCAAAGATAGAAATGAGGAATCCTAACTTGCCTCGGAGCAGTCCCCAAAGAAATAGCAAGCCCCCAACATGTTAACGACGGTGATGTAAGAAAACACAAAACACAGATAAAAAAAAAAAAAAAAAAAAAAGATTAGCAAAGGTGAGAGCGTGAGAGCCGACTTACTACATACAACAGGACAGGCCAGATAACTGATTGCGGCCAGCAAAAAACCCTGCAAAAAATACCAAATGCCTGATAGAAAAAAAAAAGATGTGAAACCACACGGTCTTCCCCCGCTATATCAAGTACTCTTGTGCCAGACACTATAAACAGAACTGCAGATATAATGGTAAGAAACAAAATCACAGAACAAACAATTTCTAAAGTGCAAATAATACAAACATGAACAGGGAGCAAGCTCCCTTTCTTTCTGGGAGGAACTGCCTTGCTCACAAAAGCAGAGAGACAGATTCTCACATACAAAAAATCAAACACGGAACAAAATGGAATAAGCAGGAATAACTTTAAGTGCAATTAAGCACAGAAACTAGCAAACTGATCTAGAGTAGATTCAGGCACAGAATAAATGGGAGAAAGTGAAGGGAAAACTCCCAGCCATTTTCAGAAGCTGCAAAAAACACCTACAACCAGCTGCCGCCAGGCAGAAACTGCTCTCCTAAACACACTAAGCTGATCTGCAAAAGGACTTCCTGAATTCCTAATTAATTCCATCACCTGTTTGAGTCACAGATTCAGACTCTGCTTCATTACCATTCCTGGCCACCAGAAGGAGCTCCACACTAGCACCCACTCAGATGACATTCACAACAGGAGTGATTATTTGTACGCAAGTGGAACCGTACCCTTAAAAGGGTTATTCCTATCTCCAAGATCCTATCCCAATATGTAGTAGGTGTAATAATGAGAATATTAGCAAAAACCTCCAGTTAGCAGTGTAGTATAGTTCTAATACAGCCATGTCTTACCTCATGTTCGGGGCATTGCAGGACCTTAAGTATCCATGGTTATGACCACACATATAGGTCACAGTTAGGTATCCACAACCACGAGCAACTAAGGTCCTGTAATGCCCTGTACATGAGGCAAACAACATGACTATCATCAGAACTATACTACATTTCTAAATTGGAGATATTTGCTAATATTATTATACCTACTACATATTGGGATAGGATCTTGGAGATAGAATACCTGTTTAACCCACAAAGAGTAAGAGACAATTTAGAGACAAAATAAAAATGTATAATTGGTGGAGAAAGGTTGAACTTGATGGACTTAGGTCTGTTTTCAACCTATGTACATCTGTAAGGAGTTTGTATGTTCTCCCAGTGTTTGCTTCACGTACTCTGCTTTCTTCCCACACTCCAAAGACAGTGATAGGGAATTTAGATTGTGAGCCCCATTGGAGACAGTGATTGTCAGTATAGCGCTGCAGAATATGATGGCGACAGATTTTCTTTTATGCTTTGCTTATACATCACCCATACATCGCTGGCATTGAGGTCCCGCGCAGGCGCACTACAATACTTTGATCTACCCTGTTCAGAGCAGATCAAAGTGCACCTGCCGCAGGACCTCAATGCCAGTGAGTGTGGATGACGTAGGACGAGTCATGTACCCCGGATTCAGTAGGAGGACAAAAATGTCCGAAAGAGGCGGCGCCGCACCCAGAGAACGGAGCCACCCATCTGACCTGTCTGCACCATACCGACCGTTTAGGTGAGTATTATAAAGTCATTTTTACATTATACAGAGCAGCCTGGGCTCTTATATACATATATACAGTATTCTAACATGCTATAAGAGCCCACTGGTGGTGGCCACAGCTTATAGGCCCAAATCTGGTGACAGGTTCCCTTTAAATTGTGATTTATACTGAAACAAACTGCAGAAATTTACACCTAAAATCTGATGAATGAAGATTCAGCCTATAGGTACATCCACACATGGGAGATAAACGTTTTTTTGGTCTTTTCTTACATAAAAAAGGGCAGGATCTTCTCCAGTGTCCTGAACAACGAAGCCGCCCCTTCATTTTACCTGGAGTTCAGTGGGTCAAACCTGTCATAACACAGATAAAGAGCAGTACTAGAGGCGTCACTAGGCACTGCAGTATTTTAGTAAAATGCCCCAACCACAGGGGCCTGAAATCTGGAGCATCTGTGGCTCTGTATACTGAGGGTGGCTTTCAGTTACACTGGACCAGGAAAGATCATTGTGTACTGAAAATATTGTAATCTAAGGCTACAGTAATGAGAGGCCGTTGTGATACCTAGTCCATGTAGGATTCGTCATTAAACACGGAGAACAGATCTAAAAGAACTACATGTCACGCTTCAGATGCCAGCACCGGGTGATACTGGGCACAATAGTCTTCTGTGTATTTCATCCCCCAACAAGGACCATTTACCCTTCCCCCGTTATTTAAGCTTCCAACAGATAATAGCGGAGTTCATAAAACACCGATGTCCGTAATAGGAACCTTTCCTGTCAGAAGAGATAAATGGCGTCTCTGCACCTCTGCCAGGGGCTGAGCTGTGTGAAGAATTAGAGTAAGGCGCAGGCTGAGCCTTAGTAAAAGTGGCATTGCCGCACCAAGGAGCAGGCACTGTCCGATGATGTCAAGCAATTGTCAGAAAAGGAAAACAGACATGCATTGTGCTTTGCGTTTCATGCGGCTGTTGCTGTGTACCCAGGAACAGAAATCCCTTTCACTGGGAAGACAACGGTGTAGTTCACCGGCAGGACACACAGCTGCAACATGGAGAACGGGGCAGGTTACCCCATCAATAAAGAAGGCGGCTACAGACCACCAACAAGTCAGGTCAAACTAAGCAGCCCCCCGGACATCTTAGAGGGGCAAGACCGAATAATAGGAGGAATGGCAGCAAAAATTAGCCTTCAAATGGCCAGATTCAGAAATAACGTACTATAATGCCACAGAGGGTTAACTAATAGAGGACCGAATGAAAGTGTGAACGAAGCCATCCAAGAAATACCGCAAGACCAACCGCAAGTGTGAACGAAGCCTTCCAAGACATACCGCAAGACCAACCGCAAGTGTGAAAGAAGCCATCCAAGACATACCGCAAGACCAACTGCAAGTGTGAACGAAGCCTTCCAAGACATACCGCAAGACCGACCGCAAGTGTGAACGAAGCCTTCCAAGACCGACCGCAAGTGTGAACAAAGCCTTCCAAGACTGACCGCAAGACCAACCGCAAGTGTGAACAAAGCCTTCCAAGACATACCGCAATTACTCCCATCACCGGTCACAGCTGGCGAGGCAAGACGCAATATACTGTGCCCGCACATGCTATATATGGCCAGCAAAGCCTGACGAGCGCATTTTGCTCTGGATTGAGGAACTAAGAAGCAGCGGCTATGCTCAGGCATATTGCAACCCCGCGCTTCTCTCCGCGCCTTTTTATAGCAGAACATCCCTTTACCACAGAATTATGTAAAAAGTATTTCTGCAAAACTGAGAACTGACTTTTTACAGAACCAGAAGACAGCACTTTCCTGAGAGATATTGTTAGTTTTGTTTATCTAAGCAATATGGATTGCAGACCCAACCCTTTATAAAGTTAATGTCCACAGATTCTGTTATTACAATGATTTGGCCTACTCACTATGTTAGGGTACGGCTAACCACATCTTGTTAGCCAAAATAATTCCTTATAGAAGTGGTTCATGCATATTTATTATTGGCCACATCGATATTATTTTGAAATAAGGTTTCTCTCAAACACCTTGCGTTTGCAACGGTGCCCGAGAGTGGCGCTATTGTGGACCGCTCTTCCCCATCGCCTGACCCCCTGGTTCCGTGACCTTGGTGATCTGGTGATGTCACGTCAACTTCCTGGTCACCGGACATCGCCTCGGCCGGCGCCAGTCTCCATGAGTTTCATCGCTCATCACAGCCCAGCGTGTCTTCTGTTTGCGCGTGCTGCAGCAAAAAAGAGAGCAGGGAGGTGCTGTGCTGTGACGCCGGGCTGTGATGAGCGGGGAAACTCCGCCCACAGCCCAGTGACTTACGGACACTGGGGCCGGCAGCGGTGATGTCAGGTGAGCAGGAAGTTGATGTGACGTCACCGGATCCCTGAGGTCACAGAGCCTGGGGGTCAGCGATGGGGGATGAGCTGACCGCAATAGCGCCTCCCACAGGCACTATTGGCAACACAAAGTATTTGAGAGAAACCTTGTTTCTCAACATATCGTTGGGCCAGTAATGAATATGAGTGAACCACCCCTTTAAGTGATTATGGAAGGCGCAATATTAAAGTTTGAACCTCACCATAAATTACACCTCCAAACTAGACCTGGGCACATTGGTTGCTCATGTACGTAAAGCGACATGGAATATGTTGGCGCTACATAAAGATTATTATTATTATCATTATTAATCACGGACACCACATGGATAGCATCTGGGTGGGATCTGTGATTTTTATTGACCATAGACTTGCATGGGTGATTTGGATCTGCGATTCCTATTAAAATCGGACAGGTCTATGTGGTTTTTGAGCATAGTCTACAACAGAACATGTGAATAACCACAAAAAACACAACACACCCATTATAGTCTGCGAAGAACATAAATAGAACGCACAAGTCACAAATTAACATCTGAAGGAGGCAAAAGGGTAAATATACATGTAGTATATTTTTTCAACCACAGCGAATCCACGTGTGCGACATAAGGAACCGACCTGGATTTCTTCACCCCTTGCTGTGGCCTAATCCATGGTGAAAATATATGTTGTGTGTGAATTCAACCTTACAATCCATTTATGTTATCCACAGTACTGCACAGAACCAAGGATGCACAACATGAGGCTCAGTGGTCAAAATGCACCAGGTGTGTATATATGTGCTATGCTATTATTAATCACATGTCCATTTGCCATTCATAGATTTGTCTCTGGATGCTCGGGCACCTTACCCATACTGCAGACGCCCTTGAGCACCGTCTGTTATTGCAGATTTTTTCCCCCTAAACCCTCAACCACTTTTATAAGTATATTCACCCTAATATAGTAATTTTCTGCTGATTTTGTAAATGTTGTAAATATGTAATGCTTTCACTTCATGGTGTTTTTATTTATATACTGAGATTTTTCTTTTCTGTTTAGGCAAAACCCTGATGAAGGCTTTCTAGAAACTGAAACGTCGTTTTATATAGGTTGAGGTGCGCCCCTTTTTTGCAACAAATCAAAAATAAAAATTCGATTTGACCCTTTGTTGTCTCTTGAGTGCTGGAGGTCCCCTTTATGATGGCACATAGTCAAGGCACCAAGTATCAAAGGCAGCAAACAACCCCAAAACATTTTGGAACTGCCACCTTACTTATGTACATTTTGGCATGCTGCAGTCTACTTTTTTATGTCTCTCTGTCAGCAGTGGGGTCCTCTTGGGTCTCCTCTATAGCATTTCATTTCAATTAAATGTGGACGGAGAGTTCACACTGACACTGATGCACCATGAGCCCGCATGAAAGATTGAATTTCTCTATAATGTGATTGGGGCTGCTTATCCACCATCCAGACTATCCTTTCAGCATTTTTTCTCTACTGTCCACTTCCAGAGATATTAGCTACAGTGCCATGTATTGCAGTTCTTGATTATGTTGCGCACCTTGGACAAAGGAACATCAAGGTTTCTGGAGATGGACTTGTAACCTTGAGATTGTTGAGGTGTTTTTTGTTTTTTTTTTAACAATCTTGGCTCTCAAGTCCTCCGACAGTTCTCCTCCTCCTCTTTCTGTTCTCCACGCTTAGTGTGGCACAGACAAACACATAATGCAAAGATTGAGTCAACTTCTCTTTTTATCTGGTTTCAGGTGTGATTTTCATATTGCCCACATCGGTTACTTGCCACAGGTGAGTTTGTATGAATATCACAGTTGTTTAGCCATAATTTTGGAACATGCCAACAATTTTGTCTGGCCTATTTTTGGGGTTATATGTGAAATTATATCCAAATTGACCTTTTTTTTTTTCAGTTTTTTTGTGTTGTTCCAATATGCACAAAGCAATAATATATTTTACGAGACATACTTAATTTCTCAGAACAATTTCAAGGGTGCCAACACTTTCGGCCATAACTATGTGACATCCAAATATCATATTGAAAATAACAACCAAAAATCACCAATTAAAAAGATTCAAAAAAGGTAGTATGTTTGACTAAGTGCCTCACCTGGATAATTAAGCAGACCAGGATTGCAAATTATGTATGAAGCACGCGTGATGCAGGTGTATACTGATAGAGTAGTAAGGAGGGCGTCCAACAACAAGCACATGGATTATAACATGGAGCAATACCCAATACAGTGTGATCAGAAGCCAGCATTGTGCAAACATGAGATTATTCTTATTCAATGTATTTTTTTCTTCATTTCTAGTTGTAATGTCTCTTTAAAATGAAAAACAAAATTCTCTCTAGATCCAATCCCATTACTTGGGATGATGGTATAACACCACTCAGACATCTATTAAACTTACACATGGCTTTAGGAGCCAATTACCTGAAACATCTGGCTGGACGATAATCACCTGAATAAGGAGGTTTTAGGTTTTTTTTTCTAATATGTGTAATAGATGTTTTTGTTTAGCTTCATTTTGTGTGTGCTGGATCGATTTACTAAAGCCTGCTTTACACGCTGCAATTTATCGTGCGATCGCACCCGCCCCCATAGTTTGTGCGGCACGGGTAATTTGTTGCCCATGTCGCACAATGCTGTAACCCCCGTCACACGCACTTACCTCCCAGACGACGTCGCTGTGGGCGGCGAACATCCACTTCCTGAAGGGGGAGGAACGTTCGGCGTCACAGCGACATCACACAGCGGCCGGCCAATAAAAGCGGAGGGACAGACATGAGCGGGACATAAACATCCCGCCCACCTCCTTCCTTCCGCATAGCCGGCGGGAGCCGTGGGACGCAGGTAAGCTGCAGTTCATCGTTCCCGGGGTGAGCGATGTGTGCTGCCTCGGGAACAATGAACAACCGGACGTTCGATTTTTTTAGAAAATGAGCGACGTGTCAACGATGAACGATAAGGTATTTCAGCTCGTTCATAGCTGTCACACGCTACGATATCACTAACGAGGCCGGATGTACGTCACTTACGACGTGACCCCGCCGACATCTCGTTAGATATATCGTAGCGTGTAAAGCCCGCTTAACTGTATTATTATTTTTACAAGTAACAGGTGTCACTTTTACCAACCCCCCCAAAATAAAAAAAAAGTGATAATTCAAGGGAATCCCTACATAAACTATAAATGTGGTTATTAGATCTCAAAACTGCAGCAACTAATAGAAGATATGAAAGGTGTTAATAAATTTACAGTTACTGTTGTCACTCATGGAAACGAGGTGTTAAGTGCTCCGGGACTGACAGAGCACCTACCAAGCTGAGGTGGATTTCCGACCCAGCACCAGTCTCTTAAAGGGGTTGTTCACTACTTGGACAACCCCCTTCACATTCCTCATGTTTTCCCCCCATAAAAAAAGAAAAAGAAAAAAAAAAAAACATACTCCCCTCCAGTGCTGCCGTAATTCCATTGGTGTTCGCAATCGCTATTCTAGGGCTCATGTGATGTTGTGACGTCATGTGAGCCCCGCGCCCAGTCAGTGTCGGCTTATCTGACTCAGCCTTCAGATGTCTAAGTGGTCAACAGGAATTGAGCGGCAGCCGGAGCCCTGACTCCTCTGAAGGCGGAGCCACATAAGCCGGCACTGACAGGGCATGGGGCTCACATGATGTCAAAGACCAAAAGAATAAATGTAAAGGGTATACTCACAATTATTGACCATAGAAAAAAAACCCTTTAAAAATACATTTTATTATTTCATGTTAAAACAATCCCTAGACATACACACATAAACTGGACCGACAATCCCAAGTCTGCCAACATCCAATGGAACCCCTCTGTAAACTTAACAGAAAGGAGCAGGCAGATGAATGGGGTAGTCAAATTGTCCCCTAATGAACAATCAATTCATGCTGTATCATGATAAATCCAGTATCGTGAAGGAGTACCAGATAAATGATAGTGGTGCAACCAGGGTAAGGCCCAAATTCCCTTCAAGGCCCTACCTATCCGCGGAGGTTGGCACCCTAGACCTGGACGCAATGGCGCCCCCGCTCACCGAGGACTCACCCTTCTTTCCCTCTACTGATCTCATGTGCAGCTATTCTGGGAGGAGGAGGGAGTGTGGGGAGGTTGCACCAACAGGCTACTCAATAATGAGGACTCAAACACACATAACAATGATACAGTAGATTTTTCATATTTAAATAGTGTTAAAGTGGACCAGATCAAAAAGGAGGATCACTTTCAACATCAAAGTACAATTTCAGATCCTGAGTGCTAAAAAAATTCACCTAGCATCAATCCAGTAATTGTTCAATAGGCCTCCAGTTGGACAATAGTGAAACACATTAATGCCTATTCAGTATACTGTATACAGCCTCTGTGTAGCATAACTAGAGCATACAATAGATGCAATCCCTCAGCTAACAATCAATACAATTGGAGGCAAAAGCTCTTAGGGGGTCACAAAAATGTCATTTGATCCCAGAGCAGTCATCTCAAAAGCTGTTAGGGACCATCCACCAGGTTATATCATAAGTAGGCACTTCACAGAAGGCAATTGACAAACTTTCATAGAAGGCACATTACTATTGTGTATTTCACAAAAATGCAGTGGGGCACAGCCAGAATCAATCAGGTCCAAGTAACCATATAACAAATAAATCTGATGTGAACATAGTACTTATCTCATCCTTGAAGCACTATGAATGGTGAAGATACACCTGGGTCCAAGTTGACACCTGAAAGAACTTGCAAGTTGGGCTGCAGTGTGTACATCGCCCTGGCCAAAAACTGATGCTCTAGCAGGATACAGCTAATAGCTGAGTAATACTTGATTTTTGGAGGACATTATCCTCTTATTGTTGCTTTTTTATATTTAGTGTAGGGACCTACAGACATGAGGTCCCTTGACGAGGGTGTAGGCTTACGTTTTATGGCCATAAATACCAACAAAAACCTCATATTTTTTTGTTTGTACAGGATACAGCCAGGCCCCTTTCTGTTGGGCCTTGCATTGTAGAGTGTCTGTCCGTGCATGATATACAGTGGAGTACGGCTTGGCAGCCCGCCTGATCTAATAGAAGGGCGTTACCTAATAGGCTGCGGGTTTGTGACTGTGTCATCTGCATGTGAACAGCGCTCTATGCAAGCCACTTGTGTGCAGTTTTATCATCTAGCAGTCACCTCCCCTCCATTCCATGAAGGTGTGTGTGTGATGTGCTTCTCCTGCACCTGTGATGCCTTCACTTAGTGGGGGTTTAGCTGTATCCTGCTAGAGCATCAGTTTTTGGCCAGGGCGATGTACACACTGCAGCCCAACTTGCTGTGAGTAATACTTGATTTTTGGAGGACATTATCCTCTTATTGTTGCTTTTTTATATTTAGTGTAGGGACCTACAGACATGAGGTCCCTTGACGAGGGTGTAGGCTTACGTTTTATGGCCATAAATACCAACAAAAACCTCATATTTTTTTGTTTGTACAGGATACAGCCAGGCCCCTTTCTGTTGGGCCTTGCATTGTAGAGTGTCTGTCCGTGCATGATATACAGTGGAGTACGGCTTGGCAGCCCGCCTGATCTAATAGAAGGGCGTTACCTAATAGGCTGCGGGTTTGTGACTGTGTCATCTGCATGTGAACAGCGCTCTATGCAAGTCACTTGTGTGCAGTTTTATCATCTAGCAGTCACCTCCCCTCCATTCCATGAAGGTGTGTGTGTGATCTGCTTCTCCTGCACCTGTGATGCCTTCACTTAGTGGGGGTTTAGCTGTATCCTGCTAGAGCATCAGTTTTTGGCCAGGGCGATGTACACACTGCAGCCCAACTTGCTGTGAGTAATACTTGATTTTTGGAGGACATTATCCTCTTATTGTTGCTTTTTTATACTGAAAGAACTTGCCCAACGCGTTTCCCCCCGATCACGAGTCACATCGGGGTTCATCAGGGGCACCCTATTAGGGTAAGTAGCACTGGCTGCAATCAGCCACGTGTGCACCTCGGTATCCGTCACCGTCGTTCCAGGAGATGTACAGGGCGTCAGTGTTTAAAAATGGCGCCAGACGCCACCCACCAGCAGTGATCCCGGATGTGAGGTTCCGCCCCCACCGTCATGAGTAATGACGTAGGTGAGGGAAGCCCAAAAGAGCGTTGCCCATATAAGGTATAAACGAAAAGAGGCAGAACGATGCCGACGTCACAGGAAGTGACAACAGCAGGCTTCACGTGAGAGCACTATCTCTGTGATGCATAGAGTGGAACGCAGCATGCGTTCCACTGGGATTATGCCGGATATAGTGACCGGAAAGAAAATCAAATGACTTCAGATATAAAGCGCTAAAATTACTCACAAAGGGAGGGGAGGAAAAACAACAGCATACAGCCTTTATTATGTGACAAAACAAACATCCAACAGATAAATTGCCAGAGGTGGCACATAGAGAAAAGGCTTATGTGCTGAGATGATAAGCATCCCCCACAAAGCAAAAAGCACCTATAGAACGTTCCACACAGTCCATAAGGGTTAATCCATCGGCAAACAATTATATATATATATATCTACATATCTCATTTTGACACCCAATAGATATGGTACTTAGTGTCAGTAGATACATTTATAATTTAAACAGCCGAGCATGATAGTTAACCATCCTTATATAATATTATAACCTCACATTAAGATTAGTACATCAAACAGATCAAGATCCAAACAAGTAAACTTATTATGGTTACTAGGGTTTGGGGATATTGTTTTAATAAGACAAATACACATAGGGAAAACCAATCCATTATCCTATATCAAAACCGTGAGCAGTAAATCACGGCAACATGCATGGCTCGTGATCAAAACAATACCGAGCCAAGGCTGACTAAACTCAGGAAAAAATAACCTAAAATATTACAGGCTCAGTCCAAAGTTGGAAGGTCCGGGACAAGGGACCAAAAAGGGTGGGGGGGGGGGAGGGGGGGGTGGAGGGAGCCTGGTTAGATAAAACTAGAGAAGACCAACTGTTCATTCAGACCATTAGGGTTGACAGAATCTAGCCAAAAGATCCAGCGTGTCTCCCTCTGCAGGAGTTTCTTGTCCCAATCTCCTAAACGAACCGATAGTGGGATAACCTCAATGACTCTAAGGCTATGTTCGCACGTTGCGTTTTTTACCGCGTTTCTGCAGCGTTTTTGGCAGCAGCGTTTTTGGGCAAAAATGCATGCGTTTTTGATTTCCAGCAAAGTCTATGGGAAAAGCAGAAATCCTGTCTGCACTTTGCTTTTTGTTCAGCAGCGTTTAATTTGCATATTTGTGGTCAAAAACCATGCTGAAAAAGAAGCAGCATGTCAGTTGTTTTTGCCATTTCTGCAGCGTTTCCTTAACATTGGAGTCAATGAGAAATGGCAAAAAGCAACCAAAATCACAATTCCTGCGTTTTTCATGCTTTTTACCTGCTTTTCAACTGCGTTTTTGGCTCCAAAATCGCATGCTTTTCTGGCATAAAATTAATGGGTTCTAATGTTCCTTTACACACACACAATAACCGAAAATTTAAATGCTAAAAAATAATAAACTTTAGCTATTTTTCTGTTAAAATGTGCATAACCGCTATTATTACATTTAAATTGATAATTTCCCATTTAATTTTATTAAAAGTTAATTTTATAATTTTTTTCTCTTTTTTCAATCTTTTTGACTATTTCAACTTTATTTCTCAGTGTCTTGATCTCAAAAACGCATCTGCAGAAACGCAGGTGAAAACGCAGGTAAAAAGCGCTAAAAACGCACTAAAAACGCGGTAAAAACGCATGCGTTTTTAGCGCTAAAAAATGGTCAAAAGCCATTTGGTCAAAAACCAAGGGAAGGAAAACGTGCAGAATAAACTGCAGGTACTCCGACGCAACGTGCGAACATAGCCTAAAGGAGATAGAGTCAAGATTCCCATTATGGCAGCTATTAACATGGCGAGCTAGAGGGGTATCTCGTTTATTTCTGATGTCACCCAGATGTTCACCTACCCTAATTTTCAATTGTCTCTTAGTCTTGCCAACGTAATCTTTTGGACAACTACATGTGCACAGATAAATAACGCCCTCCGTTTTACAGTTAGCAAAGTAGCGATTTTTATACACTCTGCCTGTATTTGAGCTTTTAAATTCTTTTGAGGGAGAGATATATTTACAATAAGTACATGATCCACATTTAAAAGTCCCCACATCTCTACGGTCTAACCATGTTCCGCTCGTATTCAAAGGGGCAAAAAAACTGTGGACAAGTTCATCCTTTAGGGTCCTTCCCCTCTTGTATGTGATCGAAGGATGATCACAGATGGCCCCGCCAATATCCGGGTCACTTTTTAAGATGTTCCAGTGTTTCCTCAGTATTGACATAATCCTACCATTTTGATCATCATACATCCCTATCAATCTCGTCATGTTGTTATCATCACGTTTTGGGGTAGAAGTCAGAAGGTCACTTCTGTTCTTATATAGAGCATTCTGATGCGCCTGGTCGATCACATTTCCGGGGTACCCTCGTTCTCTAAATCTATCTTTAAGGCACTCTGCCTGCCTGCTGTATTCCACAGTCGTTGTACAGTTCCTGCGCAATCTGAGAAATTGGCCTTTGGGAATTCCTGCCTTCAAAGTTCTTGGGTAATAACTTTCCCAATTTAAGAGACTATTAGTGGCATTAGGTTTCCTGTATATTGTGGTACTCAAATTCCCCTCCGGCTCCTTAGTTATTAAAACGTCCAGAAACGGTATTTTACTGCCACCAATCTCAAAGGTAAACCTAAGTCCCAAATCATTGTTGTTAAGATGTTGAATGAACTGACTGAATAAGTCAACTGAGCCAGCCCATACCACCAGGATATCATCAATGTAGCGCCCCCAGAAACGAATCTGGGGGCACCACACCGAATCCTCCTCGGTAAACACAAATGTCTCCTCCCACCAACCCAGGAGCAAATTAGCGTATGTGGGAGCACAGGGGCTCCCCATCGCAGTGCCCCTGAGTTGGTGGTAGAACTTGGTATTGAAAATGAAGTAATTATGTGTCAGAATAAACCGGATCAGTCGCAGCATGAACTGGTTATGCGTGGTCATAGAGATACCACGCATCCCCAAAAAATATTCCACTGCTTTGATGCCAACATCATGTGGAATACAGCTATAAAGAGATTCAACATCTATAGATATTAAGATGTCCTCTGGAGTGACAGTCAGTCCCTCAATTTTGCCAAGTAAATCCAAAGTGTCCCTTAAGTGTGAGGGCAAAGCCGAGACAAAGGGGCGAAGGATCTTATCAATATATATACTGCACTGTTGGCATAATGCATCGACCCCTGAAACAATGGGGCGACCTTTCAAGGGATTAACCCCCTTATGCACTTTTGGAAGTGCATAAAAGGTCGCCACCATTGGACATTTTGGGAACAAGAAACTGAATTCATCATCAGTAATAAGTCGTAATGTTTTTGCTTCCTCTAGTAGAACCCTCAATTCTCTCATATACAACATGGTGGGATCTTGTTTAAGGATCTCATACGTATTCCAATCGGAAAGGATCACCTGACACATGATGAGGTAATCCTTCAGATTCATGACCACAACATTACCTCCTTTATCAGAAGGTTTGATAACAAGCTCAGGATTTGCACCTAAATTTTGTATAGCCAATTTCTGAGCCTGAGTAATGTTGGGTAAGGCAGGTGTAGATCTTGGGTTGATTTTTTTAATATCATCACAGACAAGTTTAAGGAAGATATCAGTGCTATTAAATTCACTGACAGGGGGCATCCTTTTACTCTTAAGTTTTAAATCAGAGAAAGGTCCTTCCCCCTCAATTCTCCTTCCCTCCTCCTCCAAGTCAACCAGTGTATTATAGTCAGACAAAAGGTCTGGTGATATCCCCAACTGTTTACACTTCAACCGGTCATGATTAGCAAAAAACTTTCTCCATTTAAGTTTACGAATAAATAGATTTATATCCTTAACCCAAGAAAAAGCATCAAACCTGACAGTGGGTACAAAAGACAGTCCTGCTCTTAATACTGAACATTCAATGCTGGTCGTAAACTTAAATGGAGAAAGTTTTTTGCTAATCATGACCGGTTGAAGTGTAAACAGTTGGGGATATCACCAGACCTTTTGTCTGACTATAATACACTGGTTGACTTGGAGGAGGAGGGAAGGAGAATTGAGGGGGAAGGACCTTTCTCTGATTTAAAACTTAAGAGTAAAAGGATGCCCCCTGTCAGTGAATTTAATAGCACTGATATCTTCCTTAAACTTGTCTGTGATGATATTAAAAAAATCAACCCAAGATCTACACCTGCCTTACCCAACATTACTCAGGCTCAGAAATTGGCTATACAAAATTTAGGTGCAAATCCTGAGCTTGTTATCAAACCTTCTGATAAAGGAGGTAATGTTGTGGTCATGAATCGGAAGGATTACCTCATCATGTGTCAGGTGATCCTTTCCGATCGGAATACGTATGAGATCCTTAAACAAGATCCCACCATGTTGTATATGAGAGAATTGAGGGTTCTACTAGAGGAAGCAAAAACATTACGACTTATTACTGATGATGAATTCAGTTTCTTGTTCCCAAAATGTCCAATGGTGGCGACCTTTTATGCACTTCCAAAAGTGCATAAGGGGGTTAATCCCTTGAAAGGTCGCCCCATTGTTTCAGGGGTCGATGCATTATGCCAACAGTGCAGTATATATATTGATAAGATCCTTCGCCCCTTTGTCTCGGCTTTGCCCTCACACTTAAGGGACACTTTGGATTTACTTGGCAAAATTGAGGGACTGACTGTCACTCCAGAGGACATCTTAATATCTATAGATGTTGAATCTCTTTATAGCTGTATTCCACATGATGTTGGCATCAAAGCAGTGGAATATTTTTTGGGGATGCGTGGTATCTCTATGACCACGCATAACCAGTTCATGCTGCGACTGATCCGGTTTATTCTGACACATAATTACTTCATTTTCAATACCAAGTTCTACCACCAACTCAGGGGCACTGCGATGGGGAGCCCCTGTGCTCCCACATACGCTAATTTGCTCCTGGGTTGGTGGGAGGAGACATTTGTGTTTACCGAGGAGGATTCGGTGTGGTGCCCCCAGATTCGTTTCTGGGGGCGCTACATTGATGATATCCTGGTGGTATGGGCTGGCTCAGTTGACTTATTCAGTCAGTTCATTCAACATCTTAACAACAATGATTTGGGACTTAGGTTTACCTTTGAGATTGGTGGCAGTAAAATACCGTTTCTGGACGTTTTAATAACTAAGGAGCCGGAGGGGAATTTGAGTACCACAATATACAGGAAACCTAATGCCACTAATAGTCTCTTAAATTGGGAAAGTTATTACCCAAGAACTTTGAAGGCAGGAATTCCCAAAGGCCAATTTCTCAGATTGCGCAGGAACTGTACAACGACTGTGGAATACAGCAGGCAGGCAGAGTGCCTTAAAGATAGATTTAGAGAACGAGGGTACCCCGGAAATGTGATCGACCAGGCGCATCAGAATGCTCTATATAAGAACAGAAGTGACCTTCTGACTTCTACCCCAAAACGTGATGATAACAACATGACGAGATTGATAGGGATGTATGATGATCAAAATGGTAGGATTATGTCAATACTGAGGAAACACTGGAACATCTTAAAAAGTGACCCGGATATTGGCGGGGCCATCTGTGATCATCCTTCGATCACATACAAGAGGGGAAGGACCCTAAAGGATGAACTTGTCCACAGTTTTTTTGCCCCTTTGAATACGAGCGGAACATGGTTAGACCGTAGAGATGTGGGGACTTTTAAATGTGGATCATGTACTTATTGTAAATATATCTCTCCCTCAAAAGAATTTAAAAGCTCAAATACAGGCAGAGTGTATAAAAATCGCTACTTTGCTAACTGTAAAACGGAGGGCGTTATTTATCTGTGCACATGTAGTTGTCCAAAAGATTACGTTGGCAAGACTAAGAGACAATTGAAAATTAGGGTAGGTGAACATCTGGGTGACATCAGAAATAAACGAGATACCCCTCTAGCTCGCCATGTTAATAGCTGCCATAATGGGAATCTTGACTCTATCTCCTTTAGGCTATGTTCGCACGTTGCGTCGGAGTACCTGCAGTTTATTCTGCACGTTTTCCTTCCCTTGGTTTTTGACCAAATGGCTTTTGACCATTTTTTAGCGCTAAAAACGCATGCGTTTTTAGTGCGTTTTTAGCGCTTTTTACCTGCGTTTTCACCTGCGTTTCTGCAGATGCGTTTTTGAGATCAAGACACTGAGAAATAAAGTTGAAATAGTCAAAAAGATTGAAAAAAGAGAAAAAAATTATAAAATTAACTTTTAATAAAATTAAAATGGGAAATTATCAATTTAAATGTAATAATAGCGGTTATGCACATTTTAACAGAAAAGTAGCTAAAGTTTATTATTTTTTAGCATTTAAATTTTCGGTTATTGTGTGTGTGTAAAGGAACATTAGAACCCATTAATTTTATGCCAGAAAAGCATGCGTTTTTGGAGCCAAAAACGCAGTTGAAAAGCAGGTAAAAAGCATGAAAAACGCAGGAATTGTGATTTTGGTTGCTTTTTGCCATTTCTCATTGACTCCAATGTTAAGGAAACGCTGCAGAAATGGCAAAAACAACTGACATGCTGCTTCTTTTTCAGCATGGTTTTTGACCACAAATATGCAAATTAAACGCTGCTGAACAAAAAGCAAAGTGCAGACAGGATTTCTGCTTTTCCCATAGACTTTGCTGGAAATCAAAAACGCATGCATTTTTGCCCAAAAACGCTGCTGCCAAAAACGCTGCAGAAACGCGGTAAAAAACGCAACGTGCGAACATAGCCTTAGAGTCATTGAGGTTATCCCACTATCGGTTCGTTTAGGAGATTGGGACAAGAAACTCCTGCAGAGGGAGACACGCTGGATCTTTTGGCTAGATTCTGTCAACCCTAATGGTCTGAATGAACAGTTGGTCTTCTCTAGTTTTATCTAACCAGGCTCCCTCCACCCCCCCCCTCCCCCCCCCCACCCTTTTTGGTCCCTTGTCCCGGACCTTCCAACTTTGGACTGAGCCTGTAATATTTTAGGTTATTTTTTCCTGAGTTTAGTCAGCCTTGGCTCGGTATTGTTTTGATCACGAGCCATGCATGTTGCCGTGATTTACTGCTCACGGTTTTGATATAGGATAATGGATTGGTTTTCCCTATGTGTATTTGTCTTATTAAAACAATATCCCCAAACCCTAGTAACCATAATAAGTTTACTTGTTTGGATCTTGATCTGTTTGATGTACTAATCTTAATGTGAGGTTATAATATTATATAAGGATGGTTAACTATCATGCTCGGCTGTTTAAATTATAAATGTATCTACTGACACTAAGTACCATATCTATTGGGTGTCAAAATGAGATATGTAGATATATATATATATAATTGTTTGCCGATGGATTAACCCTTATGGGCTCAATTTGTTGTCTCAACTGTGTGGAACGTTCTATAGGTGCTTTTTGCTTTGTGGGGGATGCTTATCATCTCAGCACATAAGCCTTTTCTCTATGTGCCACCTCTGGCAATTTATCTGTTGGATGTTTGTTTTGTCACATAATAAAGGCTGTATGCTGTTGTTTTTCCTCCCCTCCCTTTGTGAGTAATTTTAGCGCTTTATATCTGAAGTCATTTGATTTTCTTTCCGGTCACTATATCCGGCATAATCCCAGTGGAACGCATGCTGCGTTCCACTCTATGCATCACAGAGATAGTGCTCTCACGTGAAGCCTGCTGTTGTCACTTCCTGTGACGTCGGCATCGTTCTGCCTCTTTGTTTATACCTTATATGGGCAACGCTCTTTTGGGCTTCCCTCACCTACGTCATTACTCATGACGGTGGGGGCGGAACCTCACATCCGGGATCACTGCTGGTGGGTGGCGTCTGGCGCCATTTTTAAACACTGACGCCCTGTACATCTCCTGGAACGACGGTGACGGATACCGAGGTGCACACGTGGCTGATTGCAGCCAGTGCTACTTACCCTAATAGGGTGCCCCTGATGAACCCCGATGTGACTCGTGATCGGGGGGAAACGCGTTGGGCAAGTTCTTTCAGGTGTCAACTTGGACCCAGGTGTATCTTCACCATTCATAGTGCTTCAAGGATGAGATAAGTACTATGTTCACATCAGATTTATTTGTTATATGGTTACTTGGACCTGATTGATTCTGGCTGTGCCCCACTGCATTTTTGTGAAATACACAATAGTAATGTGCCTTCTATGAAAGTTTGTCAATTGCCTTCTGTGAAGTGCCTACTTATGATATAACCTGGTGGATGGTCCCTAACAGCTTTTGAGATGACTGCTCTGGGATCAAATGACATTTTTGTGACCCCCTAAGAGCTTTTGCCTCCAATTGTATTGATTGTTAGCTGAGGGATTGCATCTATTGTATGCTCTAGTTATGCTACACAGAGGCTGTATACAGTATACTGAATAGGCATTAATGTGTTTCACTATTGTCCAACTGGAGGCCTATTGGACAATTACTGGATTGATGCTAGGTGAATTTTTTTAGCACTCAGGATCTGAAATTGTACTTTGATGTTGAAAGTGATCCTCCTTTTTGATCTGGTCCACTTTAACACTATTTAAATATGAAAAATCTACTGTATCATTGTTATGTGTGTTTGAGTCCTCATTATTGAGTAGCCTGTTGGTGCAACCTCCCCACACTCCCTCCTCCTCCCAGAATAGCTGCACATGAGATCAGTAGAGGGAAAGAAGGGTGAGTCCTCGGTGAGCGGGGGCGCCATTGCGTCCAGGTCTAGGGTGCCAACCTCCGCGGATAGGTAGGGCCTTGAAGGGAATTTGGGCCTTACCCTGGTTGCACCACTATCATTTATCTGGTACTCCTTCACGATACTGGATTTATCATGATACAGCATGAATTGATTGTTCATTAGGGGACAATTTGACTACCCCATTCATCTGCCTGCTCCTTTCTGTTAAGTTTACAGAGGGGTTCCATTGGATGTTGGCAGACTTGGGATTGTCGGTCCTGTTTATGTGTGTATGTCTAGGGATTGTTTTAACATGAAATAATAAAATGTATTTTTAAAGGGTTTTTTTTCTATGGTCAATAGCTCACATGATGTCACAACGTCATGTGAGCAAATGGCGGCAGGGGTGGAAGTATAAGCTTTTTATTTTAAATAATGGCCAACATGGGGAATGAGAAGGAATTGTGCAAGTAGTGGACAACCCCTGTGAGCTTAGAATTCCCTTTATGATTCCCTTGCCTATCTTCACACAAGTTGTGAGCGATTGAGTAACTAAGGCCCACTTCACATGTCCGTGAAAAACACTGGCGTTTTGCATGTACCGTGTGGATGGTGCATATGGCCCTCTGTGTGTTGTGATTTTGCCACACTTGTCTTCAGAGTGTGCTATCCGTGATAGCACACTGAGAGCAGGAACTTTTTCTCACCTGTCTCCGGCGCTGCTTCCGGGTCCGTGATGCAGTGAATATGCATGAGCTTAATGAGTGGGCTTGGAAGCAAGTGACACCTGTGCCGAAGACAGCAGTGATGGAGACAAAGGAGTATAGAAAATCATTTCATTTCAAAGACATGTGTTTTCTCCGGTACATGTCACATCGGTGTGCGGTCAGCGTGTTATCACTGCTGCCAGAGAAAAATGGACATGTCTCCATGCAGAGCACACAGACACGCGTGTGCACCGCACAAACACACGTCCGTTATAAAACATGGATGTGTGCACAGACCCATTGATTTTAATGGGTTTGCCTAGGTCAGTGTCTCCAGTACGGACGTCATATGTACCGGAATCACGGACGTGTGAAGGGGGCCTAAGGCAATGTTCAAATGTGGGGGGGTTTTGCATGCTGCTTTTTATGCAAATTGAAAGCTGCTTAGGTGGCTTATGCTGGGTAGGGAAACCATGTCAGTAGACAGTGACTCCTTCGGTGCTGTCACACCCAAAAATGAACAGTGCGCACGTGGCATCCAACGGTTATCCGTCATTTATCCCAGCCACATTCAATAAATAGACAAACTGCCCAAAAATAAAGATAGGAAGATGGCTGCATTTATTATTTTTGTTGATGGAACAATAGAAAAAAAAAAAAAAACACCACCTAATAAGTGAATATAGAAACTAAGAAGGATATTCTGCCACTACTCACACACGGATCCATACACCAGTGTAGGATGTCCCCTGACAAAGTGGAGTTAGGTGCTGCACTTCAAAAAGTCGTAGAAGAGTCCAATAAAAGTAATCAAGTGGCACTCACCATCGATAAAAAAATAATTTATTGGCAAATGTTAAAAACATACAGGAGGCAGCATGGTGTGTAAGGACGACGGCCCTTTCACATATAGACACGCTTCAACAGATCCCACATAATTTATTTGCCAATAAATTATGGTCTTTTATGGATGGTCAGTGCCACTTCATTTTTTCTATTTTTGTTGAATAAGGTAATATACCTACTGAAGTTAATTGGTCTGTGAAAAAAAAGTGGATAGCACATTTATGAAAAGCAGTAAAGTATGAATAAACCCCAAGACAGAGTGGAGAACAGACGCTGCTTGTAAGACACCCCGAGCTCCTTCCTATAACCATTTTGTCTCTACTAGCCGCACTTTCTCACTTCTGAACCACTTCCCAATTGTGGGCGATTGCTCAACCTTGTCTGCCATTCTGAGGAAGTCATGTCTTCTGAGAAAAACATTGCAATAGATATTCTATGTAGTTACAGTAATATATCTACAGTACACCAACTAAATTGAAGGGTTTTTTCTGGGATAAGAATTAGAGAAGAGATGGAATGGAATGGAGATTTTTAGGGGTCTCCCCATGGTATTAAATATGAGGAACCATTACGAGTACAACAGAATAACCTGCATGCGAAGACAAACATTTCCAACTTCAAATATATAAAAAAAAAAAAAAGTCAGAAAGGAGTTAAAATTTTAATTTACAAAAAATATACGATATAATATCACAAACCTATCTAGAGCAACCCAAATCAAGTGGATGGATAAAATATAGTAAATCGACCTGTTAAATTTTCACAGATACATAGTCTAACTGAGAAAGCCCTCGAGCAATAAAGAGTTTAACAATTCCATCCTCACCATTAATCAATTATTCCTATCTCAATAGGCCCAGTTTGTTGTGAAATAACCTGTTCTTTACTTAGCTTCCTAAGTCCAGCTGTTTGTCTCAGTCACTGCCGTGGTCGGTTTGGCTGCAGCGTTTATGATGTAATGTCATTGCTGCAGCCAAACAACAGAGACTGGGGTCAGCAGTGGAGTGACACCACTGGACATTGGGACGAATGCACAGCTTGTTATTTTGCAACAAACTGTGTCTGTGGAGAAAAGTTTTCTGAAAGGGGACAGCAACAGTGAAAAAAAAAATAAATAAATAAATATATTACACAAACATACATACATACATACATACATACATACATACATACATACATAGCTCTGTCAAAAATTAAGAGACCACTGCTAAATTTTCAGTTTTTCTGATTTTTCTCTTTCTAGGTATACTAGCTGTGGTACCCAGGCGTTGCCCGGGATAGTAACTCTCTCTGGCTCTCTCCCAGTCTCTGTCTGTGTGTCTGTCTCTTTCTTGTCTGTCTGTGTCCATCTCTCTGTCTGTCTTTGTATCAGTCTGTGTCTGTCTCTATGTGTCTGTCTCTTTCCCAGTCTGTCTGTCTCTGTCTCTCTCCCTCTGTCTGTCTGTCTGTCTGTCTAGCTCTGTCTCCTCACTGACATCATATTACCTCACACATAAGCTTTCTTATATTATGACTGTCCTTTGATCCTATAGCAACCAATCACAGCTGCTATTCATAACCTGTAGTTAAGGGCTCCATTCACTTTAATGGAGGCATGTTTTTTGGAGAGTAACTGTAAAGCGCGGGGTTACGTTCCCTGAGTCACATGGGGTGTCTGTGCAAAATATTGTAAATGCGATGGTGCGAATTCCTTTAGCGGACAATCACACATATACATACATACATACACACACTCAGCTTTATATATTAGATTTGAGTAAAATGTAAATCGTTTTGTCATTCTATAAGCAATACATTTTGTATTTATTTTCTGAAAATGAGAACTGGTCAAAATAACAAAACAATGCATTGCTTTCAGACCTCAAATAATGCAAAGAAAACAAGTTCATAATCATTTAGAAACAATACTAATGTCTTAACTCCAGAAGAGTTCAGAAATCAATATTCAAATCACAGCTTTCATGCGTCTTGGCATGCTTTCCACCAATCTTTCACACTGCTTTTGGGTGACCTTATGCCACTCCTGGTGCAAAAATGTAAGCAGTTCTTCTTTGTTTGATGGCTTGTGACTATCCATCTTCTTCTTGATTACATTCCAGAGGTTTTCAATGGGGTTCAGGTCTGGAGATTGGGCTGGCCATGACAGGGTTTTGATGTGGTGGTCCTTCATCCACACATTAATTGATCTAGGTGTGTGGATGGCGCATTGTCCTGCTGGAAAAAACAGTCCTCAGAGGTGGGAAACATTGCCTGAGCAGAAGGAAGCAACTGTTTTTGCAGGATAACCTTGTATGTGGCTTGATTCATAGATTTTCGCAATGGTTAATCTGTTCAATTCCAGCCTTACTGAAGCATCCCCAGATCATCATTGATCCTCCACAAAATTTCACATTGGGTGCAAGACACTGTGGCAGGTCTCCGTCTAACAATTAGACGACCAGGTGTTGGTTAAAGCTGAAAATTAGACTCAGAAGATTACCTTACTATAGAAATTAGGTAGATTAAACTTTGTGAAGGATGTATTAATCAAGCCGCATACAAGTTAGGTCAGTGGTCTCTTTACTTTTTGAGCAGTATATATACATACAGCTCTGGCAAAAATTAAGGGAACACTAAAATACCATTGTGTTGTTTAAGTGACTCATTTGGAAATAAAAGATATGGTTCATATATTCAAATTAAGAAATTTAGAGTAGATCTAAATATTTTTTTTGGGGGGAGGGGGGCAACTGGAAAAGTGTTGTCTGGGACTAACATATAGAAAGCCCATCTGTGAGATTTGTCATATATTATTGACCTTCGACAGCCACCACCCCCACGCTCAGCTGAGAACCTGGTGTTAAAAAATCAATACCCGGCAGTGGCCACTAAGCAATGCATGTGGCTGCTGTATATCGTTAGAGCTTAGTTTCGGAGAGAATGGTTTTCAGCCGATCAGTGGGTGTCAGGGGGTCCCCACTAATCTCACATTCATGACCTAATGCATTGCAACACCCTTATGCCATGATACTTGTGGAAAGGATCATGGCCACCGCCAAACTATGTCTTCGAGACCAAAATGTTTTACTATATTATTTTGCTCTTGTAAAGATAAAGCAGCATGTAAAATTTGAGGCTTTTTTACTTTAAAAGAAAAAACACAAAAAACCTCAAAATGTTTTTTTTCTGAATGAAAACAAACTGTCCAGACACAAGTGTTTTGGTTTTTTTAGTTTTTTTTAGCGTTTGCAGCTCTTCATTGTAGATATTTACACAGAAAAATCCAAGCCCAAACACCCCTATGTGAACGTATCCTATAAAAGGCACCAGATTTGCCAGTGTGTTACATGGTGAAGGTTTTACCAAAAGTTCCTTCATTGTCACTGCACAAAGCACTGCGGTACAGCGGTCTGCGAGATATTAAGTTGGCCGCCAAGAGAGATATTGTCAAATATTTTCTGCTTCACAAAAACGGAACTTCTAGACAAAAGGTAGTTTTTGTAGGTCAATGAGAAGTGACAGGTCTGTCTCCCTGCGAGTCTTTTTGTATCACCACCACAATCCTCATACATCACAATCAGTCTAACAATGGAAAACTCACTTTCAATTTACTCTGACAATGAAAAACGAATATAAATAAAATAAAACACACATTGTTATTCTGCCTCAGATAGAAAAAAAGAATCTTTAAAATAGCAATAAAGATAGGGGGAAAACAATATTCAAAATAAAATCTCATCCAATCTTTTCTATATGGCAACTTATTTTCAGTAGTGAGTTGATCAGGGGGGGTTCCAGTGAACAATTTAGCTTCAGCACCAAGACCGATCACATTTGCAGTATTTTTACTGATTACACAGGGAGGGGGAGTCCCAGCCTTCTTTCATACCAATAATGGGTTCCAGGAGTGGGTCAGCAGACTCTGGAACTTCTGACGTAACCGGCTTCTAGGTGAAACGCGCGTCGAGGTGGCTCCTGGAGGCTACCATTCACACACCCTGCACCCATGGCTACAGGTAGTTTAGCTATTTTTCACAATATGATATGCAACATTGTGTTTTGGTGATCCTGTGCATAGATATATATGGTACTTTACTTACGTTTATACTGACACTATTTACTTGTTTACACTTATATGAATACATGTCATACAGATCTTGCATATTATATGTGTTTTAATGCACGGAGATAGACTATGGGGAGGAAGGGCACCACCCTATGGGATCTCCAGGTATACGAAAGGCAAAACGAAACAAGAAGAAAAGGAGTATACCTATCAAGGGATCACCAAAAAATTGAATCGTATGAAAGTATAAATCTTTATTACAAAAACAGAGAATACATGAATCTCCTCAGAGAGGAGAGTAAAGGCACATGAAAACAATTAAAAACATTTAAAAACAGACTTGTACCCCCAAGCCAAAAACCATTTGTAATAAATGTGAAAGTGAAATCACACAAAAAAATATCAAATAACCCTCATACAAATATTACATAAATAAGTAATGTAACCTGCTACACAGTATGCACTTTAAACTGTACAATATAGGTTATGTAATTATAATATATGGGCTTGGGCAGAGCCTTAGATGGTATAAAGAGGGAATAGCAGTACCTCAAGGGCTATGAGCTGTCTTTTTTAGGATGACAAAGATATAATAAGCCTGTTCCGATTTATTCACATCAATATAGTAAATAGTATAGATGAAAAAACCTCTAAGAGACTAAAGTATCACAGACAGAGCCAGGAGATGCAACCCTGATCAAGTGCAACAATAAGCACAGGCAGAGATGATCAGACCCCTGAGTACAAGGAACATATAGACTGGTGCAAAAGATTTAAGACCACACTCACTATCCTATATGAAGAGTGTATGTGTAACAGCCCCTGTAGGACCGAAATGTCACCAGCAAAATCAGAGGTTAGTTATCCTGATCAGAGTCTGCAAGTATACTGCAGCTATAAAGTGCAAAAGTACAGCAGAAAATGCATACACCCTATATAATGTAGTAGTATAGGCTAGTAGAATAAAACTGAGGCATACCCTATATAGTATATACCATGGTTCAGGGCAATGCCAAATGGTCTCATACTCACTATCCTAAAGGGGTAAAGCAGATGTATAGCAGGGTACCAGGAGGGGTAGGTTATTGGCAAGATAACCCCACGCGTATCGCTCCCATAAAGGAGACTTCCTCAGGGGAAAAAGACAGTCTTTTTCCCCTGAGGAAGCCTCCTTTATGGGGGCGATACGCGTGGGGTCATCTTGCGTCATTTATACAGCGGTCTTCATTGTGCTCCTGTGCATGCGCACTGTGATCTGCCCGACTGAGGGCAGAGCAAAGTACTCTAATGTGCAGGCGAGAGGAAAGGTCAAAGACCACCGAAGTGCATGCGCACTACAGTCATGGCCAAAAGTTTTGAGAATGACACCAAAATTATATTTTCACATGATCTGTTGCCCTCTGGTTTTTAATTGTGTTTGTCTGATGTTTACATCACATACAGAAATATAATTGCAATCATATTATGAGTACCAAAAGGTTATATTGACAGTTAGAATGAGTTAATGCAGCAAGTCAATATTTGCAGTGTTGACCCTTCTTCAGGACCTCTGCAATTCTCCCTGGCATGCTCTCAATCAACTTCTGGATCAAATCCTGACTGATAGCTGTCCATTCTTGCATAAGCAATGCTTGCATTTTGCCAGAATTTGTTGGTTTTTGTTTGTCCACCCATCTCTTGATGATTGCCCACAAGTTCTCAATGGGATAAAGATCTGGGGAGTTTCCAGGCCATGGACCCAAAATCTCTATGTTTTGTTCCATGAGCCATTTAGTGATCACCTTTGCTTTATGGCAAGGTGCTCCATCATGCTGGAAAAGGCATTGTTGGGCGCCAAACTGCTCTTGGACAGTTGGGAGAAGTTGCTCTTGGAGGACATTCTGGTACCATTCTTTATTCATGGCTGTGTTTTTAGGCAAGACTGTGAGTGAGCCGATTCCCTTGGCTGAGAAGAAACCCCACACATGAATCGTTTCAGGATGCTTAACAGTTGGCATGAGACAAGACTGGTGGTAGCGCTCACCTCTTCTCCTAATAAGCTGTTTTCCAGATGTCCCAAACAATCGAAAAGGGGATTCATCTGAGAAAATGACTTTACCCCAGTCCTCAGCAGTCCACTCTCTGTACCTTTTGCAGAATATCAGTCGGTCCCTGATGTTTTTTCTGGAGAGAAGTGGCTTCTTTGCTGCCCTCCTTGAAACCAGGCCTTGCTCAAAGAGTCTCCGCCTCACTGTGCGTGCAGAAGCACTCACACCAGCCTGCTGCCATTGCTGAGCTAGCTCGGCACTGCTGGTAGTCCGATCCCGCAGCTGAAATAGTTTTAAGATACGGTCCTGGCGGTTGCTGGTCCTTCTTGGGCGCCCTGGAGCCTTTTTGGCAACAATGGACGCGCTCTCCTTGAAGTTCTTGATGATGCGATAGATTGTTGACTGAGGTGCAATCTTTGTAGCTGCGATACTCTTCCCTGTTAGGCCATTTTTGTGCAGAGCAATGATGGCTGCATGTGTTTCTTTAGAGATAACCATGGTTAACTGAAGAGAAACAATGATACCAAGCACCAGCCTCCTTTTAAAGTGTCCAGTGGTATCATTCTTACTTAATCATGACTGATTGATCGCCAGCCCTGTCCTCATCAACACCCACACCTGTGTTAATGGAACAATCACTAAAACAATGTTCCTTTTAAGGAATGCAATGATGTTGAAATGTGTTTTGGGGGTTAAAGTTCATTTTCTTAGCCAATATTGACTTTGCAAGTAATTGCTGTTAAGCTGATCACTCTTTATGACATTCTGGAGTATATGCAAATTGCCATTAGAAAAACTTAAGCAGTAGACTTTGTAAAAATTAATATTTGTAGCATTCTCAAAACTTTTGGCCATGACTGTACAGTACTGTGCTCTGCCCTCAGCACGGCGGATCAAAGTGTGCCTGCAAAGGGGCTCAAAGGAGGCCTCTCTGTGAATGGCACAGGACAAATCACGCACTGGAGGACGGCAATTGCACAAGATGGAGGAGGCGCCAGACAGAGACCAGCGACACTTATGGGACTGGACCGCCCCGTAGGTTAGTATAAGATCTTTTTTGCATTATGCAGAACGGTCTGGGTGGTGGTGGCCGCAGCTTATAGGGAGAAAACCTGTGATATGTTCCCTTAAAACACGACAGCTGGACTAATAATTTTCTCTATAATAATTAAATTAGAAATATAAAATTGGTCACTTGAGTGGACCTGGGACCTAATGCTATAGAACTGCTAGTCCTTTTGTATGTTTAGGTTATTTTAATAATTTCATGCTATAAAGCTTGACAAAAACGACAAGGTCCCAGTTCTATCAGGATACTCAATGTTTGATATTTGTTTATACACCATAACATTGGTGAAGGTACAAGAACGGGGGTCTGCAGAGATGCTGGGACACAGGATCTGCGGCTCAGTGACTTTAGGAGCCAGCCATGTAAACCTCTCCAAACCACTTCACCAGGAAACTGTGCAGTGCATAAACAGCGAATATTAGTACACAACCCTAAAAGAAAAAAAAAAAGGAGTTGCACTAAAGAGTGCAGGAGAAGCGGTAATACTTGTATATAAGCAAGTGCCAGAAAATCATGTCCTGTATACATTTGTTACATATAAACTGGCCAACTCATTTAAGAGGGAATCTTTGAAATCCGGCTTCTATCCGTCCTGCTCCAGTTGATAAACAACCCCTCTAACAAGTCTGTAATACTCGGA
The DNA here is from genome assembly GCF_048569485.1 of Anomaloglossus baeobatrachus. NCBI lineage: Eukaryota > Metazoa > Chordata > Amphibia > Anura > Aromobatidae > Anomaloglossus > Anomaloglossus baeobatrachus. The sequence continues at coordinate 113,343,779 of NC_134361.1, read as the reverse complement.
CAACCCCTTCTTAGCAGGTACTCACCTTCGGCACCGGTGATGTTCCAGCGAGGTCATGCTTATGCCATGTGAGCAATGCTGCCAATCAACGGCTGCTAATCGGCTGCAGTTATTGCACTTCCTTGTGAGCTAAATCAGCCAGTAGCGATCTGTTAATTGTTATGCCACATGAGCACTAAAGCCAATGCCGCACAAGCAGTGGCATTGCTGGAATCGGGCCCAAGTGGGAGGAATCCTAATCTTATTTTAAAATGGGAAAGAGTTGGGCAAGAAACTGAGACCTCTTAAAATGAACCTGTCAGGTGCAATATGCACCCAGCGCACGAGCAATTCTGGGTGCATGTTGCTAATCCCTGCCTAACCGTCCCTGTATCTAGTAGCCTAGATAAAGAGATCTTCAGAAAAAGTATTTCTAAAGATCCTTCATTATATGCTAATGAGCGAGGGGACTAGTCACAAGGGCTTTATTTCCCCAGGCTAGTTGGCCCTATTAGCATGTAAGCACGCCCCTGTGGGCCCCGGTGGGTGTGCTAACATGCTAATTAATGCACAGTGTCAGAGGATGGTCGTGATCACCTCTCTGCTGCCATTACGACAGAGTCCTGTATTTCTATTCAGTGCGTATGATACTGAAATTGTGGTGCACACTACATGGGTTTGAAGCCAGGACACGTACACCCGACTTCATAGTGCACATGATCGAAAGTCCGGGATCATGCGCACTGAGCAAAAATCCAGGACTTGGACGAGATGGCAGCAGAGGTGAGCACAACCATCCTCTGACGCTGCGCAATTATTAGCATGTTAGAATGCCCACTGGGGTGTACCAACATGCTAAGGTGGCCGACTAGCCAAGGGAAGTAACGCCCTTGCAACTAGTCCCTGGCCTCATTAGCATGTCATATGGGATCTTTAGAAATACTTTTTCTAAAGATCTCTTTATCTATGCTACTATAGGCTGGGACAGTTGGGCAGGGATTAGTAATATGCACCCAGAACTGCTCATGGTTCTGGGTGCATATTGCACCTGACCGGTTCCCTTTAACATATCTCTCTGTATATACCTACATGGGAGCGACCTGTCAATGAACTAAACTATGGCGGGGACAAGCTGGCTAGCAGAGCAGCTGGACTAGTCAGGTGTCTCTTTATAGTCCTCGACTGGCTTTTCTAACTAGGTTCTCAGAAATGTGGTAGTTTCAGAGAAAGTCACACAGCCAGGCTCCGAGTCATGCTACCCATCCTTCAGGCAGCATGTATCCAGTGACAGTGCTTTCTTTGCCCGTGGATGATGAAAAATGGAATTTTCAGGAGATGCTGCGCTGTAGAAGACTGGCAGAAACGTCCTTCATGCTGTGTGGCGGTTTTCTCGCTCACACTGAATTATGACAAAATCCTACCCCCCTCAGATTGGTCATAAACAAAACATCTTTCCCATAGGTTTTAAAACATTCCAAACTGGATTATGTCTGCACCGTTGTGGCTTCCGCAGCAATTACAATGCAACTTCCCGAAATCATTGTAAATGATAACATATGCTGGCTGAAAATACATATTTATTTATATTCTTCCCCATTATAAATCTGACTTGTTTTCCTGAAGCAGAAGATTGTTGGCCATAAACGTTGCGCTGAGGTCATCAAACTGTCTGTGACACATTGCTGCTCATAAATTACAATCATGTAATTAGAACATTCATTTTATTATAAACATGTCCATAGCACATAAATGTTAACATCTGTCTAAACAGATCTTTTAATGGGGTTGTACAATTTCCGCTGCTTCTGCCCTTGAAGCCAAAGTAGACAAATTGGTTTTCCTTGGATGTGTATGAAACAGGTACATGGACGTTCTGAAGACCGCCATCGTCTTGGAAGGCAGTGTCCACCTTAAGGGAACCAATCATCAGGATTTTCATATATAACCTAAAGCCAGTGCTATACAGGCACTATCAGGCTGCTTATCTACATGCCATTAGTGGTCAGCTTGGATGTTTAGGTTTTGAAATCCAAGAAAGTAAAGTTTATAAAATCAGCAGGTTCTTGAGTGACAGCAGCTGAGGAGCAGATCATATATTCATAGTTATCCCCGCCCCCTGGTAAAATTAGCAGAAGTATTATACAAACGATTCACTTTTACTTGCAGGACCTGTGCTGAGCTCATACCCATGTGACCAGCTGGTATCAGTTTTGTTGGCTGAGGCCCCGCCCCTTCTGGTCACATGGGCATGACCTCACCACAGGTCTTGCTAGGTCATTTGTATAATACTTATGCTAATTCTAACAGGGGGAGGGGATAACTGTGCATATATTATCTGATCCTCAGCTGCTGTCACTCAAGCAGCTGATTATTTTATAAACTTTACTTGGATTTCAAAACCTAAACATCTGATCTCACAACTAAAACGCATGTATAGAATCAGCCTGATCGCACCAGTACAGCACTGGTTTTAGCTTATATACGAAAATCCTGGTGATTGGTTTCCTTTAACATCCAACCATTTTTTTGTGGATTGTACTAATGTATTAAAAAATGTAAGGCTTTGATTACAAAGGTTCTAATATTTAGTATTCACAGCTCCAATGCAGAACTATGCATCTCCAAGGAAAGACTACAATCAAGCCTAGTGAAGTCTGAACCTACTTTTCACCCTGTGTCCAAATTTTGCTAATCTACCAAATGTTGGTAAGGACAGATTAAAGGAAGCATGACTGCGGGATCAGTCACCACAGTCTGTTTGTAGTATGTTACAATGGAGAGGTTTTTAGTTCTACAAATTATAATATTACATACACACTGTATATCAGAAAAGTGAATACATTTGTACATATTGTATTACATATTTTCATGGGACAACACTGAAGACATGACACATATGATACAATATAAAGTAGTCAGTGTACAGCTTGTATAAACGTGTAAATTTGTTGTGCCATCTAAATAACTCAAAGCCATTAATGTCTAAACCTCTGGCAACAAAAGTGAGTTCGCCCCCAAGTAAAAATGGCCAAATTGAACCCAAAAAGTGTCAATACTGTGTGTGGCCACCATTATTTTCCAGCACTTCCTTAACTCTCTTGGGCGTGGAGGTCACTAGAGCTTCACAGGAGTCACTGGAATCCTCTTCCATTCTCCATAATGACATCACGGAACTGGTGGATGTTAGAGACCATCCGCTCCTCCATCTTTCATTTGAGGAGGCCCCACAGATGCTCAATAGAGGTTTGGTCTGGAGACGTGCTTGGCTAGTCCAGCACCTTTACTGTGTTTCTTTAGCAACGCAGTGGTTGTCCTGGAGGCGCATATGGGGTCGTTATGTTGAAATTCTGCTCTGAGACCCAGTTTCCGAATGGAGGAGTTCATGTTCTGCTTCGGTATGTCACCGTACAAGTTGGTATTTATGGTTCCCTCAAACTGTAGCAATCATTCTGCCCCAATTCATGACACTCCTTCCACCATGCTTTACTGTAGGCAAGACACACTTGCCTTTGTTCAACACACACACACACACACACAGATTTGACAGCATCTGAAGGAAATAAGTTTACCTTGGTCTCATCAGATGACAGCACATGGTTCCAGTTATTCATGTCCTTAGTCTGCTTGTCTTCAAACTGTTTGCAGCCTTTCTTGTGTATAATTTTTAGAATAAGCTTCCTTCTGGGAAAACCACCATGCATACCAATTTGATGCAGTGTGCGTAGCATATGGTCTGAGAACTCATAGGTGGACACCCACCCCTGTAACCTCTGCAGCAATGCTGGCAGCACTCATACATCTACCTTATTTTTCGGACTATAAGACGCACCGGACCATAAGACGCACCCTTGTTTTAGAGAAGGAAAATAAAATTTTAAGCAAAAAATTTGTTCATGACACACTGTTATGGGGCGAGGAACTGCTGCTGACACTATTATGGTGGTAATGTCCCCAAATTCTCTACTAAAAGGTATCCCAGCCTGGTAATGATCCTCCTGATATATATTGACAGAAAATAGAAAAAGTAGTTCAGCTCACCCTTCCTAAAGTCCAGGTCAGGATCGGTGTTAGTGCACGGAGCTGCTGTGGCCTCAGGCAGAACACAGACAAGGAAATTAGAGTATGATCTCCAGCACTTCAAAAGAAGGTTAAAAATATTTATTGAGGTTCTATTAAAAAAGATCCATCGATCATGAAAACAGTGAGGGGGGACACATTAAGAGAAATCCAACATGTTTCAGCTAGTAGAGCCTTATTCAAGGATTGCCAGCCAAGGTAAAGTGGACAGCTGGGGTCTGATATTCTCAGACTAGGGAGGTCCACTGTTATTGGACACTCCCCAGCCTAAAAATAGCAGGCCGCAGCCACCCCAGAAGTGGCGCATCCATGAGACGTGCCAATCCAGGCGCTTTGCCCCAACTCATCCCGTTGCCCTGGTGTGGTGGCAAACGAGGTAATATATGGGGTTGATGGCAGATGTGTATTGTCACCTGGCATCAAGCCCTGGGGTTAGTGATGTCACGCGTCTATCAGATACCTGACATCACCAACCCAGTCAGTAAGAAATATAAAATAGACAACAAAAAAGTTTTATTTGAAAAAAAAAAGAAAAAAAAACACTCCCCACATTCCCTCTTTCACCAATTTATTGATAAGAACAATCAATTCCACGTCCGGCGTAATCCAATAAGGGGGGGGGCGTCCCACGGCGATCCATACCATAGTCACTGTCCCAGTCCATGAAGAACAGAATGTTCCCCATTGGCTGGGAGAGCAATGCAGTGACCTGAGCTAACATCAATAGCCCAGGTCACTGCAGGGGATGACGAGCGCTGCTGTCAGGAGGATAGATGAGATCATTACCTGCTGTGATGATCTCCTGCAGTCCTGCCATCAGCGCTGTCACTGCCTTCGATGCCCGCCGCGTTGTCAGCAGTATCGCGAGAGCCTGTGACATCACCGCTAGTGACAGTCTCGGGCCGCTCGTGAGACGGGCATAGACAGCAGTGACCGCGGTGACGTCAGGAGATCGTCACAGCAGGTAATGATCTCATCTCACCTCCTGACAGCAGCGCCCGTCATCCCCGTGGCTGCACGCACTGCTGTGTGTCAGTGTCTGCCTGCGCTGCAGGGTGACAAGCTGCTGACACTGCGGGCAGACACTGACACACTGCAGGGCAGGCAGCCGCGGGGCTGGAGTGGGAGACAGACTGCACGGGCACCTGGAAGTCACACGGAAGCACTTCTGTGCGGCGTCCAGGGAAGGTGACGTCTGTGTTTACTCTGCTCCGCCTCCTCTTCCTGGCATAATGACATCACTCCCTGCAAAACCGCAGGCAGCGATGAGCATTACCGCAGGTAAATCGCGGCTATACCGCACATCATTTGCTACCTGCGGTATACCCCCGGAATTTCGCGATTACATTACCGTGAATGGAGTGAAATACCGGGGGTATTCCTCAGGTACCTGCGGAAAATAATTGACATGCTCATTTTCACAAGAAAGTTTCTTGAGAAAATTTTCTCAAGACATTTTCTTGAGAAAAATCCGCAGCGTGCGCACAGCTACTTTTTGTTCCCATAGGTTTTGCTGGGAAATATCTGCAGAAAGATTTCAAACCTTTCTCAAGAAATTTCCGCAGCAAATCCGCGGGTAAAACGGCCTAGTACGCACATAGCCTTATTCTTTTTTCCATATCCTCAGAGAATTCTTTGCTATGAGGCGCCATGTTGAAATTCCAGTGACCAGTATGAGGGTGTGTGAGTGATCCCAATTCACACCTGAGAGCTTGTAACACTAATGAGTCACATGACACCGGGGAGGGAAAATGGCTAATTGAGCACAGTTTGTCCATTTTCACTTAGGGGTGTACTCATCTATGTTGCCAGCGATTTTGAAATTAAAGGGAACCTGTCAGCAGAAATTTCGACTAAAACCTAACAGATTCCCCCTCTGCAGCTCCTGGGCTGCATTCTAGAAAGGTCCCTGTTATTATAGTGTCCCCTTTCTGACCCAAAAAAAGAGTTTATATCGAGGTACCTTTTTGGCTTCTGAATCTCTAAATGTGACACGGGGGCGGGCTGCCTGATGGCCGTTATTCTGCCCCCTGGTCCTGTATGCCGCCCCCATCGCCGATTTCTATACTTCTGGACGCCGCCCACTGCTCCAGCCATCCCCGCGCATGCCCAGTGCTCATCTCTCGTGGATGAGCACTGTGCCCAGCGTCACCGCTGGTGACGTGCGCGCAGGGTTTAGATTATGGGCGGTGCTGTGATGTTAATTACCAAGCAACCGCCCATAATCGCGGGACCGCGCATTCCCCCTCGGCCTGCTTTCTGCGCAAGCGAGCTGCAGCTGAACTCACGTCACCTCCTTCCCATCTTGCCCTGAGGCAGGAAATAGATGGGAGGAGCGCGAAGCAGTGACTACACCGATCAGGAGGAGTTCAGCTGCAGCGCGCTTGCGCAGAAAGAAGCAGGCCGAGGGGGAATGCGCGGTCCCGCGATTATGGGCGGTTGCTTGGTAATTAACATCACAGCACCGCCCATAATCTAAACCCTGCGCGCACGTCACCAGCGGTGACGCTGGGAACAGTGCTCATCCACGAGAGATTAGCACTGGGCATGCGCGGGGATGGCTGGAGCAGTGGGCGGCGTCCAGAAGTATAGAAATCGGCGATGGGGGCGGCATACAGGAACAGGGGGCAGAATAACGGCCATCAGGCAGCCCGCCCCCGTGACACATTTAGAGATTCAGAAGCCAAAAAGGTACCTCGATATAAACTCTTTTTTTGGGTCAGAAAGGGGGCACTATAATAACAGGGACCTTTCTAGAATGCAGCCCACGAGCTGCAGAGGGGGAATCTGTTAGGTTTTAGTCGAAATTTCTGCTGACAGGTTCCCTTTAATGGCTGTGTGCTGATTTAGAGGCCACAGCAAATTTACACTGTTATACAAGCTGTACAATGACCACTGTACACTGTATCAAAGCGTCATATCTTCAGCGTTGTCCCATGAAAAGATATAATAAGAGCTTTACAAAAAAAAATGTGAGAAGTGTATTCACTTTTGTCAAAAAAAAAAAAAAAAAATGTATTATATATATTATATATATAAAAAAAAAATATATACACACACACACACACACACACACACACACACATATATATATATTCACATACCAACAGCTGAGCGGTCTATAATGCGATTGTATGTGCAGTGCTGAGCAACATGAGCGGTGGAAAGGTGCACTACATCACCCAGCTTATAGACTAATAAGAGGGAACCTATCACTCAATTCATGTTGCCAAAACAACAGGCAGCAGGACAGAGCTTGGCTGTACATCTGTACTCTTATCTGTGAAATGCACCAGAGTTTCAAAGAAAAAAATAGTCAGAAGAGGCGACCAGGGGACCATGGGAATAGTCCGGCACAGCCCCCCGTGTGTACATGCGGAAAAATCCACAGCATTGCGAGGAGAAGCCCAAGAACCGCGCCTAGGCTAAACAGGTCTATTCCCATGTCCTTGGTGGCCATTCAGTTTTCTGTGAGAAGTCAGGCTATGGTTCATGCTCCTCGTGGTTGTACACCATGAATCTGGTGACAGATTTCCCTTTACGGTTTGAAGCATAAATTGGTAGATAAGCCAAACATCATACAGGGCTCCATATATCCAGAAAAGACCAAAAACTGTCCTGTTGCCTCTCCATTGGGCCGGTAAACGCTATTTTGACGGTACAGAATAGTATACAGACCAAGCTATTCCATACGCTAAATATACGTGACTCAGGATTAATTGGATCCTAGTGTTTAAAACACAAAGTGATCATATATTTATTATACGAGGGGCTGCTGATAAGTCTTTGGCTTTGTGATCTTTTTTTCTGATTCTATGGTAACAAATGTTACATCACATGAAAGCCTTATGTGTCTAATATAGGTTTTCAAAATGTTGTGTTTGTTGCTTATGGCAACAGCATTCTACGCACGCGGGAAAACAAAATGCCGGAGTCTAATGCGATATTCACAGCAACTGAGAGCAGAGGAGGGATAAAATTCTTGCTTCTGCAAGGAAAGTTCACAAAGGCTATTCATGGTGATATGTGGCAGACATTTGGGGATCAATGCCCTTCATATTCCACAGTTAAGAACTGGGTTGCCAAATTTAAAACGGGCCACTTCAGCACCAATAATGAGGAACGTCCTGGATGACAGAGTGGTTGATGTCCGGAGATTGTCGATGCTGTGCACAACCTCATACTGGAAAATCAAGGAATTTCAGCTAAACAATAGTAGAGATCATGGGGATTTCCCGTGAACGCATTTGTGCCATTATCCATGAACATTTGAACATGAGGAAGCTTCTGCAAAGTGGGGCCCCAAATGTTTGACAACAGATCAGAGAAGCATGCGAGTGAAAACGTCCCGGTATATTTATCAGTGTTTCTGGACTGATAAGAACTTCCTGGATGGACTGGTCACTATGGATGAGACCTGGCTTTATTTGTATGACCCTGAAAACAAGGAGCTGTCAAAAGAGTGGAGGCACAGTGGTTCTCCTCGTCCAAAGGCGTTCAGGGTGCAAAAATCAGCCACTAAGGTGATGGCATCTGTGTTCTGGGATAAGAAGGGCATGCTGCTAGTGGACTACCTTCAAAAGGGTTCCACCATCAATGCAAGGTATTACATTGAACTTTTGGACCAATTGAAGGCAGCTCTGAAGGCCAAAAGGTGCAGCAAGCTGTCCAAAGGAATCTTGTTCCTGCAAGACAACGCCTTCTCAATCATTATGCTTCCCCCAAGTAAAACACCACATGCTCACTTCCGGTACCATTCCATGAAAGTTGGCTATGGCATTCACGGTGTTCACCGGACATTGGCCCCAGTAAAGCTAGTGCAGACACCGACGGAAAGGCAAGAGCATCAAGAGGCGAGAATTCGTGGTATTATTTTACTTAGGGGGAAAAAATACTTTAAGCTATTGCCATGCATGGTCATGTTTATAATGTGTATATTATACACATACATATTATATACATGTACAAACAACAAGTACAGAACATACTGCAATTTTAATTTAAGCTTCTATTGTGTGGCACATTTGCCAAAAGATCTGTCCTTGGCATATTTTTATGGAACATGCAGGATAATATGCATCTCAGAGCAACATAGAAAAACAAGGAAGTGTACGTTTTCTTTACAGTAAATGGTAATTTTAAAAGGGGGCGTTACCAGTGTGAGGCATGTAATGACTGACAGTCTGCTCTCCTTCTCTCACTGCAGAGCCGTCTTTCTCTGAAATAATCTCTGGATGCAGATTTTTATGTAGATCTATGCCCTGCCAATAGATTTAAGAGCTCATTTACATATAAGGGGAAAAAAATGTATTTCTTGGGAATAAGACTATGAATTGCAAATATCAAGGTATCAATTTATTAATCTTCCTATAATCTACGTGCTCGTATAAATAGTTGATCTTATTAACAAATTCCTTTAAAAGTGATAGTAATATTAAAACATAGCCAACACTTTTTTTTTTTATATAAATTGACATCACTGTAGGTGGAGTTTCAGAATAAGGCACTGTGCGTGGACATGATGTATAACACTATTTATGGTCAATATATGATTTGTATCCTGCATTTATCATCAATATTTCCCTCTGTAGGTCCTCTCTCTATTTTGCAGTTGTCTCTGGGCTGGTGGGTGGATACTAGCTGCTATGTCAGCTCCCATGTATAGCTCAACCATGAGGAATTCCTGTGTCCATGTATCACATGTTGAAAAGCCCCTGCAGCATGGAGGATATGCCGCTGTTGTTCTCGCTCACTCTGCTACTCCTTTTACCTCCCCCCATTCTCTCCAGAAGCTTCAATAGGCAGTTGTAAAATGATTTCTCACTGATTTGGCAGTTTGTTTTGCCCAATAAAGATTTTAGCAACTTTTCAGCATGAATAATAAGTTCAGGATGCAAGGGGGAAGTAAAGAAAGGGCTGAAAGTGGAGAAAAGAGCAACATTTTTCTGATTAGACACATTACAAAGTATATAAAAAAGATGTCTCAAAGGAGATCTAATTTATATGTATAAATACATGTGTGTCAATATAAAGGACTGACACGTGACTTATTTCTTCCAAAGACAATACTAAGGACCAGGGGGCACTCACTGCGAGTGGAAGAAAAGCGATTCCGACAGCTAAATAGGAAAGGGTTCTTTACAGTTAGAGCAGTCAGATTGTGGAATGCTCTACCACAAGAGGTAGTGATGGCAGATACTGTAACAGCTTTGTGTGGTTGGCCCATAAGGTTAAAATTGTATGAAATAGAGAGAGATTCCCCGATGAACAGCAATGCCACTCTACCACTGCGCCGGTCCTGGTTGACAGGCTCCAGTGGTGACATCACATGTACAATGCACGTGGCTGCTGCAGCCAATCAGAGCTCAGCAGCTCAGGTCATCTACATAGGAAGAAACGCTGAGTTCAGTCATTGGCTGCAGCGTTTACGCGTGCTGTCACCGTTGCAGCGGCAGAGAGCCTGCGCAGGAGCAGGGGAAGGAATAGCAGTGCGATTTTCTATAGATGCCATAAAACTTTAATCCAAGACAACCCCTTTAATGCTACCAACAATACAGCTGCAAAATGCCTGCAAAGGGAGCAATTGGGGTAACCGATAACAGGCATTAGAGATTCATTACAGTAATCTTCCAATTACCCATAGTCTGATGGCCAAGACGGAGTAATATTTGTTGGGTGGAGGATTAACATAATCAACAGCATATGTAGAGCAAAAATCAAAGTCTGAGGCTTGGATACATCAGGTATGGGGCTGCTCAGCCGCAGGAACATACAGGTCATCACTGTACAGACTGGAGATGACCTGGAGTAAATAATATTAAAGCACCAAATCTGATCAACCACCAAAATCCAATAATCTGCAGCCTCACCCGTCCCATGAATGCGGGATTACCATAGTTTATGCTGACTAGGCTTTTCGTTTCATTCCTTGCAGACACAATATCCCTTTAATAACGACAGTGATTCGATGTTAGAGTCTATATGATGATCTTTGTTGTCCTAGCAGATGTCTGTAATAAATACAGAGACGTAAAGAAGTCGGCAGCATCCAGTTAATCACAGGGTGGCATGAGATACGCAGCAGGCATTATCCCTTATCACGGGTGATGGATGAAGAGAGTTTAATCTGGTGTCGCCCAGTAATAAAAGGCATGAAGGATCAGGGACGTCACTCTTCTGGGCACAAGCCAAGCAGATGGTACAGAGATCGGCAGCAGCCATGGGCTTACACGTATAATTAGGTTACTCGCATTCCAAATAACCAGTTGGGTTTACAGCATTTCATCACAACATCAGAGAGGTTTCAGCAGCAAACAGAGCGCTCTACCCGAGCACTGAGCCCGCCATGCCGCATACTCCAATCCTCTGCCAGCCACACATACATGGCAGGAAAGGGGCTCATGTGCAGAATACAAAGCCAGGGCGGCCTCGTGAAAGCGGGAGAAGTACGTGTACATTTATGCATCTGTCTAGTGCGGCTAATGATGCATGGCAAATAGCAAAAGACAGTAAATCCAGAACACATACAAATTAGGCAATGCTACTCACAGCGCAGAGACCATTTAACCCTGCATCCAACAAGTACCATTTTAGTTTTCTAATGGAATTTTCCACAAAACTTGGCATATGTAGTCTGAGAATCACGATTCATCAATTAAAACAGGGTACTTGTCATTACAGGTGCGTACAGATGGCTTCACGCCACCCCTGCCCATGGCTCAGGTCAGGGGCAACCCCCCCAGGATCCCAGGCTCGGCCTACGATTAGTCGGGCTGGAGGACCGTCACCTAAACAGATGTCATCACACCAGCCCAGCAAATCAAACGCAGAGAAGGTAAACACAGCAGGTAAGGAATGTCGACCAGAACCGTGAACAGGGGTTGCACCACCGGCAGACACCGGCAGAAAAGGGCCCAGATGCAAGAACAGTATATGGACCCTTCAAAGCCCAACAGCTTATCAAAATGCACAAATACAGTTGCTTTGGGAGGTAGAGATGGCCTGCTTACCTCTTGGGCCCCTGTGCAGCTGCACCAATGATACATCTGCCCCTAGGTTGCACAAAGCAATCACCAGGTGACTGACCAAAATAAGATGTGTTATGTGAGTTCTTGACTAAAGGGCACTTTACACGCTGCGATATCGCCATCTATATCGCTAGCGAGCGTACCTGCCCCCATCGGTTGTGCAACACGGGCAAATCGCTGCCCATGGCGCACAACATCGCTTACACCGGTCACACAGACTTACCTTCCCTGCGACGTCGCTGTTGCCGGCGAACTGCCTCCTAAGGGGGCAGTTCGTGCGGTGTCACAGCAACGCCACACGGCAGCCATCCAATGGAAGCGGAGGGGCGGAGATGAGCAGGCGTCCACCTCCTTCCTTCCTCATTGCCGGTGGACGCAGGTAAGGAGATGTTCGTCGTTCCTGTGGTGTCACACATAGCGATGTGTGCTGCCGCAGGAATGACTAAACCAGCGGCATGCACCACCAACGATATTATGAAAAGGAGCAACATGTCAACAAATCAACGATTTTTGAAGTTTTTGCGATCGTTGATAGTCGCTCCTAGGTGTCACACGCTGCGATGTCGCTAACGACGCCAGATGTACATCACTAACACCGTGACCCCGACGATATATTGTTAGCGATGTCGCAGCGTGTAAAGCACCCTTAAGAACACTGCTTTTTGGGCACCTTATGACTTGTATGCTGTCTTTTACCACTTCTCTTTTCACATGTTCCAATTTTCAGAGTTGCCTCCAAGCTAATGGGTAGAGAATAGATGGAAAAATAGAACCGGTCCAGCACTTGAAAAAAAACTCATACTGTAGTCATAATCAGGTTAAGAGGTTTTCCTTGAAACGCGTAAACCGGACCAACTAGACCTGGTCTTTTGTAATGGTCTTCTCTATATGTGAAGCTTTTACCTTGAACTAGAATAAAGAATGAGGTGGGTTTTTTTTTAACTGCTGGACCCATTTTATTTTTCTCTCCCGCTGAGGGTGTTTGTGGTCTGCAGCAGGTGAGCTGGTTTTTTAAGTCTTTTTTCATTGCCTTGTGGTAGAGACTAGATGGTGTGATTAGCTATGGGTGAGCACTACCATACTCAGGTGCTTGGTACTTGTTACCAACAGTTTGACACTCAAATGGGCTCAACTCGTGTACCGAGCATAATGGATGTCAACGGTGAACTCAAAGAATTTCCAGAATAATGCTCGAATTCCCCATTGACTTCCATTATGCTCGATACACAAGTTGAGCCCGTCCGAACGTCCGACTGCTCATTACTAGGGATGATCAAATACTTCGATTATTCGGCTTCGCGAATATTTTCCAAATACCTTGCCGCTATTCGATGCGCAATGTAAGTCTATGGGAAGCCCGAATAGTTCCAAATAGTTATTATTCGGGTTTCTCATAGACTTACATTGCGCATCGATTATTCGCGAATAGAGGCGAGGTATTTGGAAAATATTTGCGAAGCCGAATAATCGAAGTATTCGATCATCCCTACTCATTACGAGTACCAAAGACGGTAGTGCTCATTATTAGGTATGATCTTTCTCAAAACATATTAGGGAATCCTAATTTACTGCCTATAGGTTTAGAAGCAGCATGGACGGTGCACACTCATGGACCGTACCTCAAGAAACAGGGGCGCCAATAGCTGGACCTCCCATAATTATCTCTGTGGTATATGCTCCATGGACCTCCCATAATCATCTGTGGTATATGTTCCATGGACCTCCCATAATCATGTCTGTGGTATATGTTCCATGGACCTCCCATAATCATCTGTGGTATATGTTCCATGGACCTCCCATAATCATGTCTGTGGTATATGTTCCATGGACCTCCCATAATCATCTCTGTGGTATATGTTCCATGGACCTCCCATAATCATCTCTGTGGTATATGCTCCATGGACCTCCCATAATCATCTCTGTGGTATATGCTCCATGGACCTCCCATAATCATCTCTGTGGTATATGTTCCATGGACCTCCCATAATCATGTCTGTTGTATATGTTCCATGGACCTCCCATAATCATGTCTGTGGTATATGTTCCATGGACCTCCCATAATCATGTCTGTGGTATATGTTCCATGGACCTCCCATAATCATGTCTGTTGTATATGTTCCATGGACCTCCCATAATCATGTCTGTTGTATATGTTCCATGGACCTCCCATAATCATGTCTGTTGTATATGTTCCATGGACCTCCCATAATCATGTCTGTGGTATATGTTCCATGGACCTCCCATAATCATGTCTGTTGTATATGTTCCATGGACCTCCCATAATCATGTCTGTGGTATATGTTCCATGGACCTCCCATAATCATGTCTGTTGTATATGTTCCATGGACCTCCCATAATCATGTCTGTGGTATATGTTCCATGGACCTCCCATAATCATGTCTGTTGTATATGTTCCATGGACCTCCCATAATCATGTCTGTGGTATATGTTCCATGGACCTCCCATAATCATCTCTGTGGTATATGCTCCATGGACCTCCCATAATCATCTCTGTGGTATATGCTCCATGGACCTCCCATAATCATCTCTGTTGTATATGCTCCATGGACCTCCCATAATCATCTCTGTTGTATATGCTCCATGGACCTCCCATAATCATGTCTGTGGTATATGTTCCATGGACCTCCCATAATTATCTCTGTGGTATATGCTCCATGGACCTCCCATAATCATGTCTGTGGTATATGTTCCATGGACCTCCCATAATCATGTCTGTTGTATATGTTCCATGGACCTCCCATAATCATGTCTGTGGTATATGTTCCATGGACCTCCCATAATCATGTCTGTTGTATATGTTCCATGGACCTCCCATAATCATGTCTGTGGTATATGTTCCATGGACCTCCCATAATCATCTCTGTGGTATATGCTCCATGGACCTCCCATAATCATCTCTGTGGTATATGCTCCATGGACCTCCCATAATCATCTCTGTTGTATATGCTCCATGGACCTCCCATAATCATCTCTGTTGTATATGCTCCATGGACCTCCCATAATCATCTCTGTGGTATATGCTCCATGGACCTCCCATAATCATCTCTGTGGTATATACTTCATGGACCTCCCATAATCATGTCTGTGGTATATGCTCCATGGTGGAATTGAATGAGATGCAATTGTTGAGACCGTTATATTTCTATAGGAGCCAAATTTGACATCTTTAGTCACCACAGAAGATGTTTTGTAGTCACCAATAGATTATTTCAACAGTGGTCTCTAGCCACAATTTATAGGGGTATGTGAGCGATGAGCTATGCTGTACCCTATAATAGCACCACAAAGAGCAAACACTTTACTAATTGCTTAAAATATTTGCAAAAATACAAAACCAAAACTATAGTATTTACCGTATGTTTTATATAATCTTCAGGAATCCAGGATAAAATACTATGTCCTTAAAGGGAATCTGTCACCAAGTTGTTACTCCTCCATCTGAGAGCAGCATAATGTAAAGATAGAGACCCGGATTCCAGCGATGTGTCACTTACTGAGCTGTTTGCTGTCATTTTGATAAAATCAATGTTTTCTCTGCTGCAGATCTAGCAGTTATACAGAGCTGATGACTATGCTGGACTACCTGCAGCATACCAAGTAGTCCTCTAATGATAAAATCACTGATTAATCTCCCGGTGATTATCAAAACTACACTAAGCAGCCCAGTAAGTGACACATCGCTGGAATCAGGGTCTCTGCCCCTATAATATGCTGCTGTCAGATGGGGGAAGCAAAAACCTGGTGACAGATTCCCTTTAATCAACTTCTCAAACTTTCAAGTCTACTGCCTCAGCATTCTCCAGCTGCACTTTCAGGCTCAATAAATTACCTGCTGAGTGCCGACAGCAAAACCTGGAATATCACACAGGGCTAAATATATACGGTATCTGCTTTTTACATTTGGAAACGTCAACGTAAAACAGGTAAATCAGCCAAGTTTCCTTGGGTTTTATAATTCTGTATATATGGTTAAAAATTACAATTAAGCCTCATTCAGACGTCGGGGATTTTTCAGGTATGCAAAGAAAAAAAAATAAGTAAAATGCAGTAGAAGAGTCATCTGTTTTGGATCCTATTGTCAGTAGTGTGTCCATTTTTACCATAAAATACAATAGAACATAAAAGAAAAAAAAAAAGAAAGAAAAATATAATATTTCAAAGCTTCTATCTTTTGCAATGCTAGTCAGGCTGCATACTGATGCCATTTATCTGCTGGCTAATTAAAAACAACTAAGCAAAAAAAAAACAAAAAAAAAAAAAAACACACCCCAAGAATAAAAAAAAAAACAAAAAACTTTTTTTAGCGGAAACACTGTTTGCAAAGAAACACAGACATATGACTAGCGCTATACAACACATACCCATTATACACTGCTCAAAAAATTAAAGGGAACACTTAACCAACCGAATATAACTCCAAGTTAATCAGACTTCTGTGAAATCAAACTGTGCACTTAGGAAGCAGCACTGATTGTCAATGTCACACGCTGTGTGGAAATGGAATAGATATCAGATAGAAATTATTGGCGATTATCAAGACACACTCAATAAGGCCTCTTTCACATGTCCGTGAAAATCACGCACGTTTTTCACGGACGTGTCAAGGGTGCGTATTGCCCTCCGTGTGCCGTGTTTGTGTGTTAACACACGGAGAGCAGGAACTTTCTGCTCACCTGTCCCTGGCGTCGCTGTCAATGGTGCTGATCTTCAGTCTCCGGTCCTGCCCATTCCCCGCTGCTGCAGCTTCCGGCCACAGTGGATTGAATATGCAATGACCAGAATGAGCGGGGGTCGGAAGCAAGTGACAGCAGCGGCAGAGATAGCGGGGCTGGAGAAGGGGAGTATAGACATTCCTTTAAATTCACAGACACGCATGTTTTCTCCAGTGCGTGTCACACGGATCACATCCGTGCGGTCCGTGTGACACCCGTGATGCTGGAGAAAAATGGACATGTCTACGTCTGGAGCACACGGTCACACGTATGCTCCACATGGACACACGGTCCATAGCAAAACACGCACGTAAGCGCAAACCCATTGACTTTAATGGGTCTACGTGTGCCCGTGTCTCCAGCACGTGAGGAAACGGACCAAACACGTACCGGAGACACAGACGTGTGAAGGAGGCCTAAAAGGAGTGTTTCTGCAGGTGGATACCACAGACCACATCTCAGTACAATGCTTTCTGGGTGATGTTGGTCACTTTTGAATGTTGGTTGTGCTCTCACCCTCGTGGTAACATGAGACGGACTCTACAACCCACACCGGGGGCACAGGTAGTGCAGATCATCCAGGATGGCACATCAATGCGAGCTGTGGCAAGAAGGTTTGCTGTGTCTGTCCGTGTAGTGTCCAGAGAATGGAGGCACTACCAGGAGACTGGCCAGTACACCCAGGAGACGTGGAGGGGGCTGTAGGGGGGCAACAACCCAGCAGCAGGACCGTTACCTCCGCCTTTGTGCAAGGAGGAACAGGAGGAGCACTGCCAGAGCCCTGCAAAATGACCTCCAGCAGGCCACAAATGTGCATGTGTCTGCACAAACGGTTAGAAACAGACTCCATGAGGATGGCATGAGGGCCCGACGTCCACAGATAAGGGTTGTGCTCACAGCCCAATACCATGCAGGACGCTTGGCATTTGCCACAGAACACCAGGATTGGAAAATTTGCCACTGGCGCCCTGTGCTCTTCACAGATGAAAGCAGGTCACACTGAGCACATGTGACAGACGTGGCAGAGTCTGGAGACACCGCAGAGAGTGATCTGCTACCTGCAACATCCTTCAGCATGACCGGTTTGGCAGTGGGGCAGTAATTG
Source organism: Anomaloglossus baeobatrachus (assembly GCF_048569485.1). Classification (NCBI taxonomy): domain Eukaryota; kingdom Metazoa; phylum Chordata; class Amphibia; order Anura; family Aromobatidae; genus Anomaloglossus; species Anomaloglossus baeobatrachus. The sequence goes on along the minus strand of NC_134361.1, from coordinate 113,325,858 downwards.
TGTGGGGTGGCATTTCCATGTGCTCGCCAGAGGTAGCCCGACTGCCATTAGGTACAGAGATGAGATCCTCAGACCCCTTGTGAGACCATATCCTGGTGCAGTTGGCCCTGGGTTCCTCCTAATGCAGGACAATTCCAGACCTCATGTGGCTGTAGTGTGTCAGCAGTTCCTGCAAGATGAAGGCATTGAAGCTATGGACTGGCCCGCCCGTTCCCCAGACCCGAATCCAATTGAGCACATCTGGGACATTATGTCTCACTCTATCCACTAACGTCAAGTTACACCACAGACCATCCAGGAGTTGGCGGATGCTTTAGTCCAGATCTGGGAGGAGATCCCTCAGGAGACCATTCACAACCTCATCAGGAGCAAGCCCAGGCGTTGTAGGAAGGTCTTCCAGGCACGTGGAGGCCACACACACACACACAATACTGAGCCTCATTTTGACTTGTTTCCACTTTCATTTTGTGTGTGTCTTTAAATCCAGGCCTCTATTGGTTAAAACATTTGATTTCCATTCATGATTTTGTTGCCTGCACATTCAACTTTATACAGAACAAAGCATTCAAATGAGAATATTTAATTCATTCAGATCTATGATGTGTTATTTGAGTGCTCCCTTTAATTTTTTGAGCAGTGTATATAACAACGGATTATCCATAGAAAATTATTCAGTCAAAAAACTCAGCATAGGGATATACAATTCTAAAGCCACTCTTTGCAATGTCCCCGGTGGCAAGGACACTGCAAAAAGTGTTGCTATAATTGTAAGGACTTCCTATCTTTTGTGCTGTCTATAGGTTGCATTAGAGGAGATCATATACCATATATGCAGTCTAAGGATTTATCAATCACTTCTATTACTTCTTAGGCTACATGCGCACGCTGCTTTTTTTCCTGCTTTTTTGCTGCTTTTTTGGCTGCAGAACTTTCTGACATCTGACTTCCCAGCAAAGTCTATGAGAAGTCAGATTTGTCATGCGCACATTGCAGTTTGTCAGCTTTTTTTTGTCAAAAGTTTGTGACAAAAAAAATGCAGCATGTTCATTCTTCCTACATTTTTGTCAACATTTGTCACCCATTGAAATCAATGAGGGCATCAAAAACGCAGGAAAAATGCATGCTAATCAAGTGGTGCATTTTACCTGCGTTTTTGGTACCAAAAACGCAGGTGATTTGTCAGGAAGTGAGGTCAGGCAAGTGGTCCCGTCCCGTCCTCCATGTGTTCCTCGAAGTACAGCTGTCCCTAGGGGAGATGATGTGGAGGACGGGACCATCAGCAGCGAGAGGGGAAAATCAATGTTTTCAGCTGCCAATGTCCATCCCCCTCTCGCTGCTGCCGCTGCCACTGATAGTCCCGTCCTCCACGTGTTCCCCGAAGTACCGCTGTCCCCAGCGTGCACACACAGGGGAGATGATGGACCCCTCTCGCTGCCGCCGCTGATAGTCCCGTCCTCCACGCTCCTGTCAGCTCCACGCAGTAGCGTGATCAGCTGAGCGGTCACTGAGGTTACTCGCGGCCACCGCTGGATTCAGCGGTGGCCGCGAGTAACCTCAGTGACAGCTCAGCTGATCGCGCGGCTGTCTTCAGTTGCTGCATGGAGGTGACAGGCGCGGCGGTGTCTGCTGCTACTCCGGTCACCTCCATGCAGCAGAGCTGGAAGCGACGCTGGACCATCCTGGATTACGCCGGACATGGAGGGCTTTGTCGGGGTTAATAAATTGGTAATGAGGGAATTTGTTAGTGTTTTTTATTTCTAATAAAAGGATTTTTCGGGTGTGTGTGTTTATTTACTGTAACTTACAGATTAATCATGGAAGGTATCTCGGGGAGACGCCTGACATGATTAATCTAGGATTTAGTGGCAGCTATGGGCTGCCAATAACTCCTTATTACCCCAATTTGCCAACGCACTAGGGCAAATCGGGAAGAGCCGGGTACAGTCCCAGAACTGTCGCATATAATGTATGCGGCCATTCTGGGCGGCTGCTGACTGATATTGTTAGGCTGGGGGGCTCCCCATAACGTGGAGCTCCCCATCCTGAAAATACCAGCCTTCAGCCGTATGGCTTTATCTGGCTGGCATTAAAATTGATGGGACCGCACGCCAGTTTTTTTTAATTATTTATTTATTTCTAATTTATTTTTTTTCCAATTCAACAAGCTTTATGGGCTTGTTTTAACTGAAAAATACATGAAACAATTGTTGACAAAACTGCAGCCAAAAACGCACCAAAATAGCAGCTACATTTTTTGTGACATTTCCAGGCTCTCTCTGACAAGGTACAGTTTTGGCTGCAGTTTTGGCTGCAGCTTGTGAACACGAAAAAGAAGCAGCGTGCGTATGTAGCCTTAGGCTACTTTCACACTTGCGTTGAACGGCATCCATTGCGTTGTGTGATGCATGCAACGGATATAGTGGCACAACGGATCGTACAAAATAACGCAATCCTTTATAGTTTTTTTTTTCTTGACTTTACACATCTGCGCATGCCCAGATGTGTAAAGACTGTTGCGTTTACGGAATCCGCCACCATAGGCGTCCATTATAAAAACAACGGACGCCGACGGAATCCTGCAGGTTGCAGTTTTTTTGACACTCCGCCAAGCGCAGAAAAACGCTACATGCAGCGTTCCATCTGCCAGGCGGATGCAATGCAGCATCGGCTGACGAATGCAACACAAGGCTATGGACACACATGGCTAGAATAACATTGAAGCAATAAGTCTCAGACCGGAGTTTCTGCAAGCAATTGTTAACTGGGAGCACAATTTTATTAGGAAAAAAAAAACAAAAAAAACTACCATTTGCAAAACTATACGGCCATCACTAATCAGTGGTGTGGATATGCAGCAGACTGCAGTTTTCTGGCTGAATCATGTACACAATCCATATTATAACCAGAGTGACTGCATACTGCTGTGGGTTTTGGCCACGTCTGTGCCGCGCCATATAGCTGTAGTAGACTTATTGCCAAACTTGTGCGCTTACTTCCCCCGCACATGGGCTGTTGCACCCTGGAGCGCTACCCTATGACAAACAGACATTTCATGAAAATCCAATTAGTAGTAATATGTTTTCCCATCTTCACCTTCCAGTGTCTCCATGCCATAGCTGTAATCATTATAGATATAGCAACTAGTGCGTTGGATGAGACAATCTGCATATTGTATCTTGGCTAAAGCAACCTAGACTGGCTCCCATCCAAATACTAAATCAAAGCGCAGAAACATTTTAAGGGGCTGGCGATATACAATATTTCACATCTTGCCTGAATCTGCAATGTGAGGTCAGTTCAGAGGCACGCTGCCAACTTTCAGGTTGGGTAGAAAATGGCTTACACGGAAAGAAAATCATTGCCGCTCATTTTTTGCACGACACTTATAAAAAAAAAAGAAATACTCATTTCAAGTCACAAAACCGCCTATACCCCACCAAATGAAAAAAAAATGATAAAAAAAGTCCATGTTTTAGGTTACAATGTTGCATTTCCTCTACTTGTAAGACAACGACACTCTTCACGAACTGATGATTATACTTCACAGGGGTTTTCCAGGACATAACATTGGTACCTGTCCTTAGAGTTGGTCATCAACATCAGATCACTGAGGGGTATTTAATTAATAAAGTCCAGGAAATCCCACTCATGCCTCAGAGCCAGCCTATGTGGCCACAGACTACCTCATATGACCAAAATTAGGCTTTGATTAACCTGGCAATAGACTAATTAACAATGACTAGACAAACGGATTCGAAAAAAGCCAAATCGTGTGACCAATTGTGCGTAGTTTCCACATGTCTTCCTTCTACAACATCCACAGAGACCACTTATTGCTCATCCAGGCATCACCTGAATTACCACAGCCTATATATCCTCCCGATGAACCATTATCCAAGATGGGGAAACGAGTGGAGGTTTGTGGTTTGGTAGCTATGTGGCATGGTTTAAATTTTGCAAAGGACGTGTGAATCAAGCCGCATACAAGGTTATCCTAGGAAAACAGTTGCTTCCTTCTGCTCAGGCAATGTTCCCCCAACTCTGAGGACTGTTTTGTTCCAGCAGGACAATGCGCCATGCCACACAGCAAGATCAAGCAATGTGTGGATGAAGGACCACCACATCAAAACCCTGTCATGGCCAGCCCAATCTGCAGACCTGAACCTCTTTGAAAAACTCTGGAATGTAATCAAGAGGAAGATGGATAGTCACAAGACATCAAACAAAGAAGAACTGCTTACATTTTTGTAGGAGTGGCATAAGGTCACCCAAAACCAGTGTGAAAGACTGGTGGAAATCAGCCAAGACGCATGAAAGCTATGATTAAACATCATGGTTATTCCACAAAAAATATTGATTTCTGAACTCTTCCTGAGTGAATACATTATTAGTATTGTTGATTCTACATGATTATGAACTTGTTTTCTTCGCATTATTTGAGGTGTGAAAGTAATGCATTGTTATTTTGACCATATCTCATTTTCAGAAAATAAATATAGAATGTATTGCTTGGAAATTCGGAGACATTGTCAGTAGTTTATAGAATAAAAGAACAATTTAAAGTTTACTCAAACATATACCTATAAAAGAGAAAAATCTGAAAAACTGACAATTTTGCAGTGGTCTCTTAATTTTTGGCAGAGCTGTGTGTAATATGTGTATTTTTTCCCCTCCGTTACCTTATTACTCTAAGCTCTAGCAGTCTAGCTTTATTTTGTTTACAGGGTTAGCCAATTTCCGGCCCCTCCCTCCCCCCAAAACAAAACAAACAGATTTTTGACGGTTTTCTCTGTGTACCCTGCATGTTCGTGCTATGAGGAATAGGGTGACCTATTTATCTTCTTCCCACAGGTCCCTTATAAGACACTATGTCTTTTGCACACCCTCCTGTTCCACAGGACCACATATTCGTCTCCTTCTCCCTCTGGCAGCTTTAAATATTGCTTCCAGTAAGTTCCTAGACAGACATAAATATAACTCCCTGTAAGTTTTACTAATGTTCAGTGAACAGATGAAAATGACTTGGCTATGTCCACTAACGCTCAGCCGAGGCGGCAGATGTGACCGCCGACAGCCAACACCTGGTAATGATGTACTATACAAACTCCAGCAGATATCCCCACCCAGATAGTACACTAATTAGCCCCATTTAATGGCTAACTGAAAAACTGCAGCCGAAATCTAGGAGTTCCCATCTTCAGTCGTGTTTCCGCTTTCTTCGTCCTCATGTAGCTGGATCCAGGAAGCAGCCAAGTTACAGCAGATGTTCTGCGCTCGTACTGGGATAAGCTGGCGTAGATTTCCACAGTCATTTATGCCAATTACTGTAAATCTGTTGGGATATGGCTGGACCCTCCCACCCACTTATACATAAATAAATCCCCCATTTTTCTCTAATGTGTCTTATATCTGTTTCTACCATCTATTTTAAAATACAGGAGAGATGATTGTTCTTCACACTATATACACTATAACATTGGCTCAAATGCAGTTATTGTCCATAGAAAGCATTTGAAAAAAAAAGTATTTGTGTGAACGTAGTCTTAAAAAGAGGAACGGTGAAGCCTGGTGTAGACATTAAATGAGGATATCTCTTGCCTTTTCTTGGAGATGGTATGGGCAGGCCACATCACAGTGTCCACACCATGTTCTTGGCAATAGTTTTTTTTCCTCCTGCCATTAGGTAGGAGAAACAGTAGGAATGGACAGAGCTAACCTCACATGTTAGCAAAGCATTAGGGCAGACAATTCCCACCATGTAAATAGTCCATATTATATTAGGCATGGAGCATGCAGCGGATGATCCGGAAGCCTGCCACTAATAAAGCAGACGCGCTTTCCATGCTCACGGCCTGCACTTTAGGAGCAGCAGATGGCAGCTGAGATACTGGTTCCACATTAACATGAAAATACCAGGAATGGCGCACAGATCGCCTATGAGCAGTGAAAGCTTTTCGCCTCTGCTCCCCTCCTACCACTGAGCTGCTTTGTTGCCTAATGTGTTGCTTTCATTAGGTCTTCATTAGCAATGGCAAAAGCCATTTAGTGGGGTGCAGCCATCTCCGTGAATCTGGAGCGTGTCAATAACAACAGTCTTATTATGTTGCCAAACAAACGTACAATAGCGCCAGCGGGCTACACGAGGGCCGCCAATCACCACGGCTCTGTTCACACCAGAAAAGCTTCTCTGCAGTATTCTGTTCCGTAAAGTGTGAAGAATAGTTCTGCTAATTATTTCAATGGGATTTTTCATATTCCTTGAGTTGGCATCAGGTACCTACTGTTCTATCAGTTGTCACTGGTCTACAGCGGGCACCATTGTGTAACATGTCTCGTTATTGTACGAAGGAAAAACACAGGAATTCCGCTATACCACAGGGCTTTAAGTTGGAAAATCTGCAACAAATTGGCATGCAAAATCCTTGGACTAATCCACTGAGGATAAATACACAATGTGTGAATCCGCGTTAAGGGTAAGCACACACTTCACTACTCCGCATTAGTGGCCACATCACTGTAACTCATAGTGAACACTTGTTAATATTCTTGTGTAGTTCAGCCTGTGAGTGGCGCTATTACGATCCACTCATCCTCATCACATGACCCCCGGGCTCAGTGACCTCTGAGATCCAACATCACCAAGGCCTTCCCCAGTCTTCTTGAGTGGCGTTTCTCCACTCGTCACAGCCCAGCATCGCTCTTGCTTACGGCGCTCTGCAGCGAAGGAGAGCGTGCGCGCGAGATGCTGGGCTGTGACAAGTGGTGAAACTTCGCCCACAGCCCAGTCACTCAGGGAGACTGGGTCTGGCCTCCATGACGTTGGGTCAACTGGAAGTTGATGTGACATCACCGGATCTCAGAGGTCAGAGAGCCAATGGTGGTGGGGGTTTACATGATGGGGATGAGCGGACCGCAATAGCACCGCTTAGAGGCAGAATGTACCACACAAGGTATTTGACAAAAGCCTTCTCTATGAGTTTTACAATTATCTGGACATTAATGCTAAGTAGTGAACCACCCCTTTAAATCTGCGTAGACTCCGTAAAAGAAGTACAAACAGCAAATTTCATCTCTCGCAGTGGATATTTTCCACGTGGCACTTGAGCTGTAGAGGAACTTATTACACAATATTTCAAGTTCCGCTTGCAATTCCCCCCCCCCAATCTAGCAGAAGTGAAATCCACAGTAAATCTGCATGTGGACTTTTCTGTGCATTTCCTTTGAAATTTGTAGGGAAAATATCCAAACCAACTACCCTACCTTTCTAGAGCTGAAAGTTGCGGATATGCTGGTGTGCCGCCCCCGTGCCAGCACGGGCCTTCTGGGGTGGTGGCTCGAGGGTCTCTGGACCCGGGGATCTTGCGGACACGCCAAATAAATGGGGTGGGGGGGGCGTAGATGTACGGGCTAGGCCGTATTACGTTCGTGATGCCACCCACAGTGTGTGGTGAGTTGGGACACCACCGCTGCTATTATGGGGCACCCGGGGAAGATGTAGTGGCAGCTAGATGTTAACCCCTCCGTAGGTAGGGATGGTTGCCCCGGGACCCAGTGTCTAGTGCAGGGTAGAGCGACGGTGAGGGGATGCTTGATTACTCACAGTCAATAAATCACACGAGTCTCTGGTAAACCAAGGTGCTGGTGGCCGGCACTGCAGCCGGTTGCATTCGGGTCCCCCATCCGGGCTGGTGGTCTCTATCCTTTTCCTCTGCACTGACTTTGTGTAAGATGGACTTCCTAGTCTGGAACTCAGGAGTCCGCTCCCGGCTGGATGTGGCCTAAGGAGCCGTGCCCGAAGACGCTGGCCCGTGGGATCTATGGGCCCTGGCGGTGACCTCTTATCCCTATCGGTGGGCTGTTGTCCTCTATGAGGGACAGGACCTATAATCCTGGCCTCAATTGGTTAATTAACCAGGCCGCTTGTTTCCGGTCCTGGCTTCAGGGTCCGAGTACCCCCCCCTTGTGCTCCGGTTTCCGGGTCGGTTCCCTGTGTCGGTTCCGGCGGGCTACAACCCTGTCCCGGTCCACCTCGGTTCTGCCGAGCAGTCTTCCCGTCTCCTGCTGACAGAGACCACCATCTGCCACCTAGCCAAAAGGCACCAGGGCTCCTACCCTGGCACCGTTCAACTTGAACTTTCTCTGCTGGAGCTACACTTAGCTCCAGCCCACACTCCTCTCCATTTGAACTCCAAACTGAACTGCTTCTTTTCCCGCCTGCCCCGGGCTGCCTAGACCCCTGGATGGGCGTGTCCAACTGCCTGGTCACGCCCATTGGTGTGTCTATCTTTCCCTAAGGGGGGGGGGGGTTACTAGGGTTTCAGGTTGACTGTGTGTTTCCTAAAGGCTACTTTACACGCTGCGATATCGGTCCCGATATCGCTAGCGTGGGCATCCGCCCCCATCGGTTGTGCGACACGGGCAAATCGCTGCCCGTGTTGCACAACATCGCCCATACCCGTCACACATACTTACCTGTCCGGCGACGTCGCTGTGACCGGCGAACCGCCTCCTTTCTAAGGGGGCGGTTCGTTCAGCGTCACAGCAACGTCACAGCTGCGTCACTGAACCGCCGCCCAATAGAAGCGGAGATGAGCAGGATGTAACATCCCGCCCACCTCCTTCCCTTCGCATAGCGGCCGGGAGACAGGTAGGAGAGCTTCCTCGTAACTGCGGCATCACACGGAGCAATGTGTGCTGCCGCAGGAGCGACGAACAACTTCGTTACTGCTGCAGTAACAATAATCGAGAATGGACCCCCATGTCACCGATGAGCGATTTTGCACGTTTTTGCGACGATGCAAAAATCGCTCATCGGTGTCACACGCAACAACATCGCTAATGCGGCCGGATGTGCGTCACAAAATCCGTGACCCCAACAACTCCACATTAGCGATGTCGTAGCGTGTAAAGCCCCCTTAAAGCCTCTGTCACATGTTCGTGCCTCCGGTACGTGTTTGGCAGTTTTTTCACGTACCCGAAGGCACGTATACACGTGGACCAATGTATTCCTAATGCATTGGACGCACGTAAGTATTTTGGAATGGAACGTGTGTCCGTTCTGTACTTACGTGTGTCCGTTATGTACTTACGTGTGTCCGTGAGTTTCTCACTCCAACTTGTCAGTTTTTCTCCGGCATCACGGGTATCACACGGCCCGCACCTGAACCACACGGATGTAGTGTGGATGCGGTCCTGTGTGACATGCGCCGGACAAACACGTGTCATTATTTTAAAATAAAAAAAACAAATACTCACCTCCTTCTGCCCTACAGAATCTTCTGCTGTAAACAGTTGCTGCCGGCCGGCGCTCATTATGAGCGTGTTGAGGAGGGGGGCGTGATGTCACGGGCGCTGATCTCCGCCCCTCCGCTTGTCCGGAAGCAGCATCAGCGGGGAGTGGGCAGGGCTGGAGCCGAAGATCAGTACCCTGGACAGCAGCAAGGACCACGTGAGTATTCAAATTACCGGTTCTCTGTGTGTTATCATGGATAGCACACGGAGAACACACGTGGCCTGCACGTACCAGAGACACGTACTTACATAATGCAACATGCAAGGAAAAATACGTGTCTCATGGCACGTGCGTGATTTTCACGTGAGTGTGGCAGAGGCCTAAGTGAGGGAAGGTGTTATGCAGGGGCCCATCTGTGACTACCTGGTTTTGTCAGGGCGTCACACTGGCAGCTCCCTTTGCATTTGCCAATGAACGCTGCTCCAGTTGATAATGTACGGTGAGTGAACCCCTTTAGTCTTTAATCTAGGTACACTAACAGCTCGGTGTTACATTGATTTGGTTATGGAACTAGGGGTGAGGCCATTCCTCCAAACTGTCCCAGGAGCCATTTTTTCAAGATGACAATGCCGGCCCACACACTCCTCATGCTACTGTGATGGCGGCCTAAACATGCTACCACGGCCTGCAGCATCCCTGGACTTGTTGCCCATCGAGGACATCTTGGACAGCATTAGCTGCCAGCAGTGGATCTTGATGATTTAACAAAGTGCATTTTGCATGGCAGAACATTCCATAATAATCTAGTTGATAGCAGCCGAGACATGTTAGTTCCGGTACTTCTCTGCATGGTGTTCATACTCGATACTAAATACATTGAGATGTTCTGAACATTTTTATTCCATTTTATCCTTATTTGAATATTAATTAACAACTCTATCCATCCTGAGGTTTTCCGGATTCCACAAATTTCCTTTTTTGTGTTGCAATTTCAATGTTGGAGTGTAGACCAGTATATAGGCAGTTATAATGAGGAAATCCCAGATAATATAGCAGGAAAACAAAAACATTGTACCTACATAGCACACTCACAAATACCTTTGGAAAACAGGAGGACAAAACAAGAGTAAAGTGCAAAATTGGATAATTTTAATACAAAACAGCTGGCACAATGTAAAAGTCGGCAGCACACTCCACTAGGCGTGTGTATAACAACAGTTTACAGTTATGAAGCATGTAATAAAATATACAGAGTAAAACTTGCAATCTGAATTTTGCTGGCTGCAGATCACAACATCCTTAAGGCAAAGGAGTACAATAAGTACATAACCCATAAACATAAATAATAGAATATAGTGGTTACACAAGGGGTAGTACTACAAGTGCCAAGTCAACCAATACATGCTTATCAGTGATCCAAATAACACATGGTACTAACAGCAAAGTAAGACACAGATTATGGGCAGGGTGATCGATAGCATAGAAGTAGGCATACCCATAATTAACACAGCCAGGTGGAGACCAGTAGAGAGGTCCCCCTGGAGCAAGGACCCCTACGTACGTTTCACGATCACAAAGATTTTTGATCATTTCATCAGGTGGAGAGAAGGTGGAACATCATGTGGAAGCGCCGTGCTTTTAGACATGGCGCTCGGTCACTCCTGCTACTCCACCCCCAAAGCGTCAGTATATAGGCAGTACCAGACTCATCCACCACTCACTGAGCGTCATAAGGTCGCGTCATCATCGCAACATTATGACACGTAAGTTGCAGCCTTGACACAACCTGAAGTCTTTTCACTATAGGCCGAGGTTAGACAGCAATCCTCAATTTTAGAGGGGAGACACACACACACACACACACATAAATGAGGTACACAAGCAAATACTAAGAGGCTAAAATGTAACTTTTATTCCTAATATTCATAGTGTTTTCTGGGAGCTTGGGCACAGGACCTCTTACCTCTATTGAAACACCGGAGTCCCCTGATGATTCAAGGATGATGAAACATGTCAGGACGAGGCTAGGAATGTCATAGGGGTTCCAAGAGAGGGTTAGATGTGGTCTGCCATTGTCAGGGCGTAAGCTATTGGGGTGACAGATGAAGCAAGCTCTCCTAGGGATTTATAGGGTTAGTGGTGGTTTGAAAACGAAAGACCCATATAGAGTTTGACGTACCCCAAGCTTCAAAGAATGGGTGAGATTGTTCCTATTTTCTCATCTATATATTACCTGTGAATACTGTGGATTCGTTTGTATAAGACCAGGATATAGTACTTTGGTTGTTTATATTGAGGGGGTTTTTTTTATTATTTTTTTGTGTGTGCTCACATACTGGACCACTGTCCATTTTCTGGGTCAAATAGTCATACTCATTTTTGTTTGTTTTGTTGTGGGTTTTTTTTGATAATTTTGTTATATATGTTTATAGGCTTGCTCGGTTACCATAACTAATATCATATGGTCATTGCCTGATTTATTGTCGGTGAACCGAGGAGCTTTGGGTTACTCGCATACCTAATCTAGGTTTTTATGAATATTAGGAATAAAAGTTACATTTTAGCCTCTTAGTATTTGCTTTTGTATCTATAGTGAAGAGGCCAGACATGTGGTGCGCCCAACGGCTGAAATTACAGGAACAGACAAGGAGGAGAGTTTTGGTAATAAAAAAAATATATATATATTTATAAAAATTAAATTCTGACCTCTCCGACCACCCCGCTGCTTACTGTCTGGTCCTCTTCTTTGCACTGACATGTGCCATATTTTAAGGCCTTGCAGCAGCATCAAGGCCCAAGAGTTTGCAGCACATAAATAAGGATGCGACATTGACACCAAAACCTTATGTTGCGCAGTAACCTCCAAGGCCTGTCTGGATGTACCGTATGTCCTGACCTATAGTAAATCTCGCATGGCCAACAATAAAAAGAGGCCAAATGGTGGGTGGCAAGCACCAGTGTGTATAGGTTTTCTTTTTCCTTGGCCCTGTTGCAACTTATATACACGTCCAGGTTATGAACAAAGCTACAGATGATAGCTAATTTGCAGCCAAGAGATTGCCTGTATGCATTTATATCAGGGCCGCTTTTAGAAGAAGCCCTTTAGCCCTTTTTTTGGTTTTTCTTCTACACTTCTTCCCAGAGCCATAACTTTATATTAACATGATGTTTTGATCACTTGTTACAGCATATTTTGTGGTATGTAATGACAAACATGGAGGTCTTCACTAGATAGCCCGCTATCATAGCAATCCATCGGCGATCCGTGATCACTACACAGGTGTGCCAATATGCGCCTAAAATGGCAGTGTGTATTAAATGCACCTGTCAGATTTTGAGAGCAGGATTTAACAGGTTAACAATCTTGAACGGAGCTCAGGTCCTCCTATGATTGTAATGCACAGCCATGACCTGAGAGTATGGGGTGAGCTCATTGCATACACCCGCTTCCCATTTGCGCCGTGCATGTACGGTGGATGCTGTGAAGGCGTTAATATGTACCACAATGCATGCTAGACACACTACAGAGGACATCCCACCAATCCATCTCCTCCAATGGTGACGTCACAGTCAGATGATCGGGATGTCAAGGTCAAAGGTCCTTAACTAGTCTCCAAATCTGAAGCTACACTGATAATGGCATTATCAGCGTAGCTCCTGCTGTAGATGCTGGGGCCCTCCAAGGATGTTGGGGCCCGGAGTGACTGCCCAGTTTGCTCTGCCCCAACGCTGGCCCTGATGTTTAGGATGTCTATGGACACATACAGCTGCTACGTCCTTTGCTCACAAGACAGGAATACTATGCAATCTCAATTTTTGAACATAATACTGTTGAATCTGCAAATATCTTGAACACAATGTACATTAGGCTGCTTTCACACATCCGGTTTTTGCTGAGCGACACAATACGGCGCTTTACAGAAAAAAACGCAACCTTTTTTTTTGCCGCCGGTTGCGTTTTTCCGCATAGACTTGCATTAGCGCTGTATTGTACCGGATGGAACGTTGCCTGGCACATTTTTTTTGTGCGGCGAAAAAAAACGCATTGTGCCGGATCCGGTGCGATGCGGCGCGATTTACAATGCAAGCCTATGGATGCCGGATGCGGTTTTGTGCACTGCGCATGCTCAGTATATAGCCGCATCTGTCAATAACGGACGGGCCACATGAAAAAAAAAAAAACCTAAGCAACGGATCAGTTTTTTTCGCCGCATCCGTTGCATAGGTTTTTGAGCCGGATTGTGCCGCTCAGCACAAACCGGATGTGTGACAGCAGCCTTAGTAATGTGGTGACCTATTACGCCATAATAAGAGAAACTGTACATTGCTTTAAGATTATAATGGGTACAAGTTCATACGCAAAAAAACTAAAAAACGTATTGCTCACGAATTCCCACAACAGAGGAAATTCAGCACGGTTTAGCCCCTGCTGTCGCCCCCTGGCCAGCCCCATATACCTTTGGGATGATGCAGATGGTGACATGATGGATAACCTTCCCTATCTGATGCCATAAACTCCACCATCAATCACAAAGAGCGTTCTGTTACTAAAAATGCAATCAGCGCAGGATCTGACGGGTGAATTTATTGGCGGATGCTAAGGAGACGCATCCATCGCTATAAATATGCAACATATCGATGCAATGATTCACCAGCTGGTAAACTGTGGCACGGGGCGGACACTTTCTGCACTGGGCACCATTACTTCTGGTTATAGTGGAGAGAACAACATCTGGTCAGCACTCAGCACAAAAAGTAACAATAAAACAATAGGAAACAGGTCATTGTACGGACTGACCAAGGCTTTAACCCCTGTGTGACCAGAGTGTTTCGGACCCACATGAACAGACACTTACCCCCATTAAGGGCCAAGCAATTTTTGTTTCTTGGGCCCTCATCTCACCCACCCCACCTTCTTCCAAGAGTCACAAGTCGTAACTTTATTTTCCCGTCCCATCTATTTTATCATACGGTGTACTGAACAATGGGGGAAAAAATTCAAAGTGAAGTAAAATTACAAAAAAAAAAAAACACAACAACAAACAAAACAAACATAAAAAAAAATAAATGCCAGAATACATTTTTGGGTTTTTCTGGTATTAATTCTAAAAATGACCAGGCAATATGATTCTCCAGGTCAGTATGAGTGCAACAATACAAAAACTAGCATTTTATTTAGTTTATTTTTAAGCGGTGGAAAAATAAAAAAAAAAAAACAGAAATTTGAAAAACTTTTTTAATAATAATAATAATAATAATAATAATAATAATAATAATAAATAATACATATTAGCTTTTTCAAAACCTGTAACATTTTCTATTTTTGGTTGATGGAGCGGTGTGTGGTCCTGATGTTTATATTGATAATATTTCATACGATGCTTTCATCGCTTCTTATTGCATTTTTTTCTGTTATTGTAGAAACTAAAAAAATTCATAATTGTGAGATTTCAATTTATTGTTTTTTTTCATATCGGTTTCATTTTATGTTTCGATGGATCAGACTTTTCTGGACGCGATCAAAACCATATATTTCTGGACTTTTTTAGTTTTTACATTTCTTTATTGTTAACTGAATAAAAATGGGGCAATTCAAATCTTTATATCCTTTTATTTCTTAAAACTGTTTCCTTACTTTTTACTTTAGGGGATTTGAACCTGGGATCTTCTGATTGCCTGTACTATATACAGCAAGATCAGTATTGTATGTAGTAAAAAAAAAAAAATAATAATATCAACCCTTGCCTGTCATAGTAACTCACAGCGGATAGGTGTAGATCGAATCACAGCACTTAAATGCAGCTGTTAGCGGCATTTGATTAACAGCAGCGATTGGAGGGTATGCAGATCACTGCTGTTAGAGGCAGATGCCGGCTATGTAATATTACCGATAGCTGCACTTTGTGGAGCTGCTCTGCTTCTGAGCAAACTCCAAAGAAGAAGGGCAGCATGGTGACTCAGTGGTTAGCACTGTTGCTTTCCAGTACTGGGTTCAAATCCCACCAACGACAACATCTGCAAGGAGTTTGTGTGTTTCCTCCCACACTCTAAAGACCTACTGATAAGGAATCTAGATTGTGAGTCCCAAAGGGGACAGTGATGATGATGTATGTAAAGCGCTGCGGAATATGAAAAAAAAAAATTAAAACTACTATATATTTTTATCAGAGAAATCTGCTTCTTTCTCCCCCTGGAATACATCTTTCCCCTTTAGAAGACTCTTTGACTAATCTCCCTCTAGTGGCACCTGCAGATATCTAAACGTGGATGATACACAGAGGACACGTGGCGCAAAAGGACCAGAATGGTGCAGATAACGGGAGAAAACGGCTACATGAACATATATCTCTATATGACCTTGGTAATGCATACATTTTAAAGTCTAGTCAAAAAGTTTGAATTATACCATAGCTTTATTCAACCACCATAAAAACAAAATACTACAAAAAGGTACCGTAATCACCTTATTAAAAAACATGAAAAAAAAATTGCAGGACAGCATAGTCATGAGCAAAGTAACGTCTCATAAAAGGCCCATAGGCAAGTACAATCAGATATTACAACAGACTGGATTATACAATCACATAAGATAATGATGAAATACCTCCTCGGACACACACATATATATATATATATATATATATATATATATATATATATATATATATATATATATATATATATATATATATATATATATATATATATATATATATATACACACACACACACACACACTAATATATATATATTTACAGAGGTATATACAAGCTAGATATAATACATAAAGTGCACGTGCAAGTACGGTATTCTTCCAAACTATACAGGCTGAATTCCTTTGCATGTGGTACTATATAAGTGAACGTGCACTTTGTATAGTATTACATGCACAGGAATCCAGCCTGTATAGTTTGGGAGAATACCGTACTTGCACTTTATGTATTACATACATACATACATACGGTACATATATATTATATATATATTCTCAATCTGAGGATACAAAGGATCAAGGTCAGACACAGTGAAGAGACACCTGTACAGAACAGTATATAGGACCTAGTGTTGAGCGAGTAGTTGACTATTCGCACTAACTATGCTGTTAGCGAGTACTGTCCGCTGGTCGCATATTCGTTATGAGTAGCCGGCGCAATGTAAGTCAATGGGAAATACTCGCTAAGTAGTGAGTAACCCAAAAGCTGTACTTTTCGTGCGAGTAGCGAATAGTGCGGCTTACTCGCTAGTTAGCGAAAATTTCCCATTGACTTACATTGCGCCTGCTACTTGTAACAAATATGTGTGTAGCGGACAGTACTCACTAACAGCATAGCCAGTGCGAATAGTCAACTACTCCCTCAACACTAATAGGCCCTCATCAGGCAGCAGGTAGTAGTGCTTGCTCTTCACTACTCCGCCGTCATTGTGAAACAATGCTAGTGGCCAACACAATGTCTCTACAGCACAGAGTGTTGCTCCAGCTTAACCCATTCAGTGCTGCTTCTCTGACCACTAGGGATAGCACACAGAGTGTGGGGAGTCGGCACATTGAGAACGAACATACTGTAGACAGTGTGTGCAGTACACAGATGCTGCATATCCAGGTAAAGCATTTACTGACTTTATATCCTACCATTATGTACCAAGTATAGGATACTGTAGCCAGGGGTGTCAAACTGAAGCCCCACGAGCCAAATCCTGCCCGCAACATTATTTTATGTGGCCTGCGAGCTTGTCTTCACAGTCCATATAGTCCGGCACAAAAAAGCACCATCCGTGATTTTTTTTAACTTTTAGCCAGTTTATACTGCGCATGCGCTAAAGAGGTTGCCATGCACAATACAATCAGTGAATGCTGAAATGTATGGGCTCCTAGTAGGTATGGTGTCAATTCTGCCACATACTGTCTGTCAGCATCACTTCCAGTCCAGAGAGCAGCACACCATTCAACAGAGATGAGACGCACGCTCCCCATATTTAGCCCTCATTGACTGCATCTATGAGACGCTGCAGGTGAAAAGCTGCAAAAGGTGGTGGGCTCGCACAGCCCCACCACCCAGGGACGGCCCTCGCAAAGCCCCACCACCCAGGGACGGCCCTCGCACAGTCCCACCACCCAGGGACGGCCCTCGCACAGTCCCACCACCCAGGGACGGCCCTCGCACAGTCCCACCACCCAGGGACGGCCCTCGAACAGCCCCACCACCCAGGGACGGCCCTCGAACAGCCCCACCACCCAGGGACGGCCCTCGCACAGCCCCACCACCCAGGGACGGCCCTCGCACAGCCCCACCACCCAGGGACGGCCCTCGCACAGCCCCACCACCCAGGGACGGCCCTCGCACAGCCCCACCACCCAGGGACGGCCCTCGCACGGCCCCACCACCCAGGGACGGCCCTCGCACAGCCCCACCACCCAGGGACGGCCCTCGCACAGCCCCACCACCCAGGGACGGCCCTCGCACAGCCCCACCACCCAGGGACGGCCCTCGCACAGCCCCACCACCCAGGGACTGTCAGGAGGGGGTGACAGCTAGTCCTATGGACTGTCTACTGATGGGTCAATATAAATAATACAACCAATTCCATCACACCCTCTTATAAAGACGTCATGGGGAAAGTCACATAGACCCAGAAGAAGGGGATTTATACTATACTGTGGATGTAGATTCAGATATTAAATTATGGCTCCATCCTCCAGCACTATTCTGTAGGGGTCCCGAGCCCCCCATCCTTCTTACTGCAGCACTTGACCATGCGTGGGCAGCTCCAGGCATTGTCTACAGAGCTGCACTGTCTCTGCTATTTCCATAGACTAGAATAGAGGAGCACCACACATGCTTGACAGACCCTCTACGACAGGGGTGGGGAACCTCCGGCCCGCGGGCCGCATGCGGCCCGCCATGACCTTTTATGTGGCCCCCGGGCAGATTCCCGGGGGAGGCAGTGCTCGTGCTGTCACCGCAGTTTGCTGCCGCCGGCCCTTTAAATCCACACATTGCTGTTTGTGCTGCAATGTGTTCTCCCGTCGGCCAGTGCCAATTGTGGGCGGGTCCACAGCAGCCTCACAGCTTCCTGCCTTGTGTGTCCGCCCCCTGCCCTCCGGAGATCACAGATCAGTGCCTGCCTTCTCCTTCTGATGCAGTGTGTCCGGCTCCTGCACTCCGGTGATGTGAGTGCAATGCTGCTGTGAGTCCAGCGCCGACCATCTGCTGCT
This sequence comes from Anomaloglossus baeobatrachus, assembly GCF_048569485.1. Classification (NCBI taxonomy): domain Eukaryota; kingdom Metazoa; phylum Chordata; class Amphibia; order Anura; family Aromobatidae; genus Anomaloglossus; species Anomaloglossus baeobatrachus. The sequence goes on along the minus strand of NC_134361.1, from coordinate 113,307,412 downwards.
ATATGCCCTGCCCAATGCTTTGTGCCTCCCCACACCAGTTCTGTAAACCCTCTCCCCCAGAGTTGCATGAAACTCTCAGCGCAGTGTGGCCCCCAATGTCCTGTGTGCACCCCTCCCCCAGTCCTGTGTGCACCCCTCCCCCAGTCCTGTGTGCACCCCCTCAGTCCTGTGTGCACCCCCTCAGTCCTGTGTGCACCCCCTCAGTCCTGTGTGCACCCCCTCAGTCCTGTGTGCACCCCCTCAGTCCTGTGTGCACCCCCCCAGTCCTGTGTGCACCCCCCCAGTCCTGTGTGCAGGCCCCCCAGTCCTGTGTGCAGGCCCCCCAGTCCTGTGTGCAGGCCCCCCAGTCCTGTGTGCAGGCCCCCCAGTCCTGTGTGCAGGCCCCCCAGTGATGTCTGTGCAGGCCCCCCAGTGATGTCTGTGCAGGCCCCCCAGTGATGTCTGTGCAGGCCCCCCAGTGATGTCTGTGCAGCCCCCCCAGTGATGTCTGTGCAGCCCCCCCAGTGATGTCTGTGCCTCCCCCCCAGTGATGTCTGTGCCTCCCCCCCAGTGATGTCTGTGCCTCCCCCCCAGTGATGTCTGTGCCTCCCCCCCAGTGATGTCTGTGCCTCCCCCCCAGTGATGTCTGTGCCTCCCCCCCAGTGATGTCTGTGCCTCCCCCCCAGTGATGTCTGTGCCTCCCCCCCAGTGATGTCTGTGCCTCCCCCCCAGTGATGTCTGTGCCTCCCCCCAGTGATGTCTGTGCCTCCCCCCCAGTGATGTCTGTGCCTCCCCCCCAGTGATGTCTGTGCCTCCCCCCCAGTGATGTCTGTGCCTCCCCCCCAGTGATGTCTGTGCCTCCCCCCCAGTGATGTCTGTGCCTCCCCCCCAGTGATGTCTGTGCCTCCCCCCCAGTGATGTCTGTGCCTCCCGCGTGTGGTGTCTGTGCCCCCAGCCCCGCGTGTGGTGTCTGTGCCCCCAGCCCCGCGTGTGGTGTCTGTGCCCCCAGCCCCGCGTGTGGTGTCTGTGCCCCCAGCCCCGCGTGTGGTGTCTGTGCCCCCAGCCCCGCGTGTGGTGTCTGTGCCCCCAGCCCCGCGTGTGGTGTCTGTGCCCCCAGCCCCGCGTGTGGTGTCTGTGCCCCCAGCCCCGCGTGTGGTGTCTGTGCCCCCAGCCCCGCGTGTGGTGTCTGTGCCCCCAGCCCCGCGTGTGGTGTCTGTGCCCCCAGCCCCGCGTGTGGTGTCTGTGCCCCCAGCCCCGCGTGTGGTGTCTGTGCCCCCAGCCCCGCGTGTGGTGTCTGTGCCCCCAGCCCCGCGTGTGGTGTCTGTGCCCCCAGCCCCGCGTGTGGTGTCTGTGCCCCCAGCCCCGCGTGTGGTGTCTGTGCCCCCAGCCCCGCGTGTGGTGTCTGTGCCCCCAGCCCCGCGTGTGGTGTCTGTGCCCCCAGCCCCGCGTGTGGTGTCTGTGCCCCCAGCCCCGCGTGTGGTGTCTGTGCCCCCAGCCCCGCGTGTGGTGTCTGTGCCCCCAGCCCCGCGTGTGGTGTCTGTGCCCCCAGCCCCGCGTGTGGTGTCTGTGCCCCCAGCCCCGCGTGTGGTGTCTGTGCCCCCAGCCCCGCGTGTGGTGTCTGTGCCCCCAGCCCCGCGTGTGGTGTCTGTGCCCCCAGCCCCGCGTGTGGTGTCTGTGCCCCCAGCCCCGCGTGTGGTGTCTGTGCCCCCAGCCCCGCGTGTGGTGTCTGTGCCCCCAGCCCCGCGTGTGGTGTCTGTGCCCCCAGCCCCGCGTGTGGTGTCTGTGCCCCCAGCCCCGCGTGTGGTGTCTGTGCCCCCAGCCCCGCGTGTGGTGTCTGTGCCCCCAGCCCCGCGTGTGGTGTCTGTGCCCCCAGCCCCGCGTGTGGTGTCTGTGCCCCCAGCCCCGCGTGTGGTGTCTGTGCCCCCAGCCCCGCGTGTGGTGTCTGTGCCCCCAGCCCCGCGTGTGGTGTCTGTGCCCCCAGCCCCGCGTGTGGTGTCTGTGCCCCCAGCCCCGCGTGTGGTGTCTGTGCCCCCAGCCCCGCGTGTGGTGTCTGTGCCCCCAGCCCCGCGTGTGGTGTCTGTGCCCCCAGCCCCGCGTGTGGTGTCTGTGCCCCCAGCCCCGCGTGTGGTGTCTGTGCCCCCAGCCCCGCGTGTGGTGTCTGTGCCCCCAGCCCCGCGTGTGGTGTCTGTGCCCCCAGCCCCGCGTGTGGTGTCTGTGCCCCCAGCCCCGCGTGTGGTGTCTGTGCCCCCAGCCCCGCGTGTGGTGTCTGTGCCCCCAGCCCCGCGTGTGGTGTCTGTGCCCCCAGCCCCGCGTGTGGTGTCTGTGCCCCCAGCCCCGCGTGTGGTGTCTGTGCCCCCAGCCCCGCGTGTGGTGTCTGTGCCCCCAGCCCCGCGTGTGGTGTCTGTGCCCCCAGTTAATTAATTGCTTCACCCAATATAGCAGGGTCATTTAAACATTGATAATTTTGTGCGGCCCCCGAAGGTTGGTAGAAATTTCCAAATGGCCCCCGACAGAAAAAAGGTTCCCCACCCCTGTTCTACGAGGAAACCCCTGGGAGTCAGCAGTGGAGCCTTTGGCAATCAGTCCTGTCCATAGGTGATGAATGCCCATTGTGATACAAAAATTAAAATACAACATCCCGTATAATTTAGGTTAGACGTGTTTGTCATCCAGCACAGCTCATATCTGAGCTCCAGGTAATCCGGCTGCATCACCTTAGGATTATATTTTTTTTATCTCAAAGCATCCGTAGCATCAGCACTGCTACATCTGGGCTGCTATATGGTCCTCGCTAATGCAAACATTGGTTAGACACAGATCCAGTGTGCACATACGACAGCACGGATCCAGACTGCAGACCTAGCACGCAGCGTGCACATACGACAGCACGGATCCAGACTGCAGACCTAGCACGCAGCGTGCACATACGACAGCACGGATCCAGACTGCAGACCTAGCACGCAGCGTGCACATACGACAGCACGGATCCAGACTGCAGACCTAGCACGCACATACGACAGCATGGATCCAGACTGCAGATCTAGTACGCAGCGTGCACATACGACAGCACGGATCCAGACTGCAGACCTAGCACGCAGCGTGCACATACGACAGCACGGATCCAGACTGCAGACCTAGCACGCAGCGTGCACATACGACAGCACGGATCCAGACTGCAGATCTAGCACGCAGCGTGCACATACGACAGCACGGATCCAGACTGCAGATCTAGCACGCAGCGTGCACATACGACAGCACGGATCCAGACTGCAGACCTAGTACGCAGCGTGCACATACGACAGCACGGATCCAGACTGCAGACCTAGCACGCACATACGACAGCATGGATCCAGACTGCAGATCTAGTACGCAGCGTGCACATACGACAGCACGGATCCAGACTGCAGACCTAGCACGCAGCGTGCACATACGACAGCACGGATCCAGACTGCAGATCTAGCACGCAGCGTGCACATACGACAGCACGGATCCAGACTGCAGACCTAGCACGCAGCGTGCACATACGACAGCACGGATCCAGACTGCAGACCTAGTACGCAGCGTGCACATACGACAGCACGGATCCAGACTGCAGACCTAGCACGCACATACGACAGCATGGATCCAGACTGCAGATCTAGTACGCAGCGTGCACATACGACAGCACGGATCCAGACTGCAGACCTAGTACGCAGCGTGCACATACGACAGCATGGATCCAGACTGCAGACCTAGCACGCAGCGTGCACATACGACAGCACGGATCCAGACTGCAGATCTAGCACGCAGAGTGCACATATGACAGCCCGGATCCAGACTGCAGACCTAGAACGCACATACGACAGCACGGATCCAGACTGCAGATCTAGTACGCAGCGTGCACATACGACAGCATGGATCCAGACTGCAGACCTAGCACGCAGCGTGCACATACGACAGCACGGATCCAGACTGCAGATCTAGCACGCAGAGTGCACATATGACAGCACGGATCCAGACTGCAGACCTAGCACGCACATACGACAGCATGGATCCAGACTGCAGATCTAGTACGCAGCGTGCACATACGACAGCATGGATCCAGACTGCAGACCTAGCACGCAGCGTGTACATACGACAGCACGGATCCAGACTGCAGACCTAGCACGCACATACGACAGCACGGATCCAGACTGCAGACCTAGCACGCAGAGTGCACATACGACAGCACGGATCCAGACTGCAGACCTAGCACGCACATACGACAGCACGGATCCAGACTGCAGACCTAGCACGCACATACGACAGCACGGATCCAGACTGCAGACCTAGCACGCACATACGACAGCACGGATCCAGACTGCAGACCTAGCACGCACATACGACAGCACGGATCCAGACTGCAGACCTAGCACGCACATACGACAGCACGGATCCAGACTGCAGACCTAGCACGCACATACGACAGCACGGATCCAGACTGCAGACCTAGCACGCACATACGACAGCACGGATCCAGACTGCAGACCTAGCACGCACATACGACAGCACGGATCCAGACTGCAGACCTAGCACGCACATACGACAGCACGGATCCAGACTGCAGACCTAGCACGCACATACGACAGCATGGATCCAGACTGCAGACCTAGCACGCACATACGACAGCACGGATCCAGACTGCAGACCTAGCACGCACATACGACAGCATGGATCCAGACTGCAGACCTAGCACGCACATACGACAGCATGGATCCAGACTGCAGACCTAGCACGCACATACGACAGCACGGATCCAGACTGCAGACCTAGCACGCACATACGACAGCATGGATCCAGACTGCAGACCTAGCACGCACATACGACAGCCCGGATCCAGACTGCAGACCTAGTACGCACATACGACAGCACGGATCCAGACTGCAGACCTAGCACGCACATACGACAGCACGGATCCAGACTGCAGACCTAGCACGCACATACGACAGCACGGATCCAGACTGCAGACCTAGCACGCACATACGACAGCACGGATCCAGACTGCAGACCTAGCACGCACATACGACAGCACGGATCCAGACTGCAGACCTAGCACGCACATACGACAGCACGGATCCAGACTGCAGATCTAGTACGCACATACGACAGCATGGATCCAGACTGCAGACCTAGCACGCACATACGACAGCATGGATCCAGGCCTGGGCAAATTTACCCTGCAACCCAGTCCATCAGTGCAGAGCATGAGCCAATGGCAAGTGCTGCCAGCCTGACCAATCAGCGACTGCCGCCGGCCCTCATGTGCTGCCATCCACACGTATGTTATCCATCATGATGGAGTCGATGACATATCCCGGTGTGTGGAGATACATGTTATATCCTATATATACACTGCTCCATACAACACTGAACCTGGCGCTGACAGCTGCAACGTGGCCCAGGTACAGCCACAAAGGATCAGACGTGGGCTCACAAAGCAGATGCTCCATCCCCATCACTCATCCATTACCGATTAACCCTCACCATGCCTGGCTATGGGGGGGGGGCACGGACAATGCCCCATAAATCGCACCGTAAAACGGGCACCTGTCCATATTCATCCTACAACAAGCTGTGGGGCAGCACTGGCATTACAATGAGGCGTGGTTCTATACAGTGTATAATATATTATATTATATACACACACACACATATATATATATATATGCCATGGCACGGTACAATACATTGCAGACACGCAGGCTGCACCATATTGTGTGAAGGTGGCAGTGTGACACCATTTTCCCCCTCCTCGCCCTGGCATCCCTGTGTGGGCACGGCCGCCATGTCTTACCTCGGTGCTGCCTCCTGCCTGGCTCGCTGCACTGGCCGGGGATGGGGCTGTCACTGCTGCCTCTGCTCTGTCTCCATGACACGGATGAGCGGCAGGGATGCTCCGGCTTCTTGTTCCTGCAGCAGGCGGAAGTGCTGCACACACGGCTCTGCGGCTGCACGCAGCACAGACCTCCTCCTCCTCCTCACTGCTCCGCTTCCCCTTCTCTACTCTCCTTTTTATTAACCCCTTAGTAACTCTCAGTTTACGTTATGATAACCAGTACATAAGAGCCCTGGTGTATGACAACACTGCCGTTGCCTATAGCAACCAGTCATCTCTTAGCCCTTCTATTGCTCCCTGACAATGGCCACTCATTCCACATTCTGCTGTTTACTATTCACTAGAATCATATTTTTAAAAAACAGGTGACTTACCTCAATAAGAAATACATGAGGGATTTAAAAATAAATATTTTTTTTTCTTGTTGAAAATGGCTGAAAAATTCAATTTGGAAGCAAACTGATTTATCACAAATAAAAGACATTATTGTGTGAGGTGTGTGCAGCCCTGCAATGGGGGAAGCAGTAACCAATATCTGCCCCCTGTCCGGCTGCCTCAGCTCTGGTCCTTCGGTCCTCGCTTTGCATCTTCAGGTCAGGACATCCGGAGGACCAGGCGGCTCTAGGACTATTTCTATCTTTTTATCCCCTTCTCAGCGCCCCCAAAAATTCAGCGTAATGGCGGGCAGGTTTTCACGCATCTGAATTTTCTATGAAATTAACAGCATAATTGATTTCTTCCTAATTGATTCACTACTCCTTGAAGTGAATAAAGATGAAATCAGCCTGAAGTAATGAATATCAAAATGGGCATCAACGTGGGCGCCTGGCAATGCCCATGTAACATATGAGCTCAAGTCTAGCCTAGTCCAAATTGTTCTTATATGGATTAGTCTGGGTAATAGACACGCTGCCAGCTAACCTGGGGTAATATATCCGCCAACAACTAGTCTGGGGTAATACGCATACCACCAGACTGGTGTAATAGATACCCTGTGGACTAGTCTGATGTAATAGATACCCTGTGGACTAGTCTGAGGTAATAGATACCCTGTGGACTAGTCTGAGGTAATAGATACCCTGTGGACTAGTCTGAGGTAATAGATACCCTGTGGACTAGTCTGAGGTAATAGGTTGTAATAGACATACCACATGACTAGTCTGGCTTAATGGATACCTTTTGGACTTGTCTCGCGTAATGGATACCCTGTGGACTAGTCTGGTGTAATGGATACCCTGTGGGCTAGTCTGGGGTAATGGATATCCAATGGTCTAGTCTTGGGTAATGGATACCTTGTGGACTAGTCTTGGGTAATGAATACTCTGTGGACTAGTTTGGGGTTATGGATGCCCTGTGGGCTAGTCTGGCATAATGGATACCCTGTGGACTAGTATGGGGTAATGGATACCCTGTGGACTAGTCTGGCGTAATGGATACCCTGTGGACTAGTCTAGTGTAATGAATACCCTGTGGGCTAGTCTGGCGTAATTGATACCCTGTGGACTAGTCTGGGGTAATGGATACCCTGTGGACTAGTCTGATGTAATAGATACCCTGTGGACTAGTCTGAGGTAATAGATACCCTGTGGACTAGTCTGAGGTAATAGGTTGTAATAGACATACCACATGACTAGTCTGGCGTAATGGATACCCTGTGGATTAGTCTGGGGTAATGGATACCGTGTGGATTAGTCTGGGGTAATGGATACCCTGTAGATTAGTTTGGTGTAATGGGTGCCCTGTAGATTAGTTTGGGGTAATGGATACTCTGTGGGCTAGTCTGGCGTAATGGATACCCTGTGGACTAGTCTTCGGTAATGGATACCCTGTGAACTAGTCTGGGGTAATGGATACCCTGTGGATTAGTCTTGGGTAATGGATATCCTGTGGGTTAGTCTGGCGTAGTGGATACCCTGTGGATTAGTCTGGGGTAATGGATACTCTATGGGCTAGTCTAGCTTAATGGATACCCTTTGGACTTGTCTCGCGTAATGAATACCCTGTGGACTAGTCTGGTGTAATGGATACCCTGTGGGCTAGTCTGGCGTAATTGATACCCTGTGGACTAGTCTGGGGTAATGGATACCCTGTGGACTAGTCTTGGGTAATGGATACCTTGCGGACTAGCCTGGGGTAATGGATACCCTGTGGACTAGTCTAGGGTAATGGATATCCAATGGTCTCGTCTTGGGTAATGGATACCTTGTGGACTAGTCTTGGGTAATGGATACTCTGTGGACTAGTCTGGGGTTATGGATACCCTGTGGGCTAGTCTGGCATAATGGATACCCTGTGGACTAGTATGGTGTAATGGATACCCTGTGGGCTAGTCTGGCGTAATTGATACCCTGTGGACTAGTCTGGGGTAATGGATACCCTGTGCTGTGGACTAGTCTTGGGTAATGGATACCTTGCGGACTAGCCTGGGGTAATGGATACCCTGTGGACTAGTCTGGGGTAATGGATATCCAATGGTCTTGTCTTGGGTAATGGATACCTTGTGGACTAGTCTTGGGTAATGGATACTCTGTGGACTAGTCTGGGGTAATGGATACCCTGTGGGCTAGTCTGGCATAATGGATACCCTGTGGACTAGTATGGGGTAATGGATACCCTGTGGACTAGTCTGGTGTAATGAGTGCCCTTTGGATTAGTTTTGGGTAATGGATACCCTGTGGACTAGTCTGGGGTAATGGATACCCTGTGGACTAGTCTGGTGTAATGAGTGCCCTTTGGATTAGTTTTGGGTAATGAATACCCTGTGGACTAGTCTGGCGTAATGGGTGCCCTGTGGACTACCCTGGGGTAATGGATACCCTGTGGGCTAGTCTGGGGTAATGGACACCCTGTGGACTAGTCTTGGGTAATGGATACCCTGTGGACTAGTCTTGGGTAATGGATACCCTGTGGATTAGTCTTGGGTAATGGATATTCTGTGGACTAGTCTGGGGTTATGGATACCCTGTGGGCTAGTCTGGCATAATGGATACCCTGTGGACTAGTCTGAGGTAATGGATACCCTGTGAGCTAGTCTGGGGTAATGGATAACCTGTGGACTAGTCTGGCATAATGGGTGCCCTGTGGATTAGTTTGGGGTAATGGATACCCTGTGGACTAGTCTGGCGTAATGGATACCCTGTGGACTAGTCTGGGGTAATGGATGCCCTGTAGATTAGTTTGGCGTAATGGGTGCCCTGTAGATTAGTTTGGGGTAATGGATACCCTGTGGGCTAGTCTGGCGTAATGGATACCCTGTGGACTAGTCTTCGGTAATGGATACCATGTGAACTAGTCTGGGGTAATGGATACCCTGTGGATTAGTCTTGGGTAATGGATATCCTGTGGGTTAGTCTGGCATAGTGGATACCCTGTGGATTAGTCTGGGGTAATGGATACTCTATGGGCTAGTCTAGCTTAATGGATACCCTTTGGACTTGTCTCGCGTAATGGATACCCTGTGGACTAGTCTGGTGTAATGAATACCCTGTGGGCTAGTCTGGCGTAATTGATACCCTGTGGACTAGTCTGGGGTAATGGATACCCTGTGGACTATTCTTGGGTAATGGATACCTTGCGGACTAGCCTGGGGTAATGGATACCCTGTGGACTAGTCTGGGGTAATGGATATCCAATGGTCTCGTCTTGGGTAATGGATACCTTGTGGACTAGTCTTGGGTAATGGATACTCTGTGGACTAGTCTGGGGTTATGGATACCCTGTGGGCTAGTCTGGCATAATGGATACCCTGTGGACTAGTATGGGGTAATGGATACCCTGTGGACTAGTCTGGTGTAATGAGTGCCATTTGGATTAGTTTTGGGTAATGGATACCCTGTGGACTAGTCTGGGGTAATGGATACCCTGTGGACTAGTCTGGTGTAATGAGTGCCCTTTGGATTAGTTTTGGGTAATGAATACCCTGTGGACTAGTCTGGCGTAATGGGTGCCCTTTGGACTAGCATGGGGTAATGGATACCCTGTGGGCTAGTCTGGGGTAATGGATACCCTGTTGACTTGTCTGTCTTAATAGACTCGCCGACTTGTCTGGCAAAACTGATTTGTTATTAATCGATTCACTCATCTCTAGTCTAATATATAAAGCTGAGTGTATGTCACTTACAGTGTTGTGCAGGCTCCTGTGCGGCCTTGTTAGCTGCTTGACCAGACTTCGCCCCACATAGGGTGTGAGCCTCTGTCCTACCGTGCAAGGTGGTACAAGCTCCTGTTAAACGCTAGTATCTTTCTAGTTTTTTTCTTGCACAGAGGCTATACCTCTGATTCTAAACATACTGTTTCTTGATTAACGCTATATACTTTAATCTTTCTATCTTTGTTTCCTCTCACGGCATTGCACGAACCACTCCAGTTACCATATCCTAAACTCCTCCCAGTCTGAATGACAGAATTAAGAATAGCCTCTTTCAACGCCAAAGGCTTGAACACTCCGGAGAAACGGGCGCAAATCCTACAACACTTCCATCGGCAGAAGGTACAGATAATTTGTTTTCAAGAAACCCATTTTAAAGAAAATCATGCCCCCAACATCAAACATAAACACTACACTAGTTGGCACTTTGCCAATAACCCTAGTAACAAATCTAAAGGGGTGGCCATTGCTATCCACAAATCCCTACCCCACCAAATTGTCAGCTGTACGAAGGATAGAGAGGCCAGATATATTATTCTATCTTTGACCATCGAAGGCCAAGCAATAACCTTACTAAATGTATATGCCCCTAACCAAGACCAGGCTACTTTTATATCAAACTTGGTGGACATCTCATCCCTTTTGATACAGGGCACAATGATTCTGTGTACAGACCTCAACCTTACCCTGGATCCGGTTCTAGACAATTCAAAGAAAAAATCACACATTTCATATAGAGCCATTAAACACATTAAAAAGGCCCTCTTCGGGTTGCAATTACAGGATGTCTGGAGATTACAGCACCCCACGGTCAGAGATTACACCTTTTATTCCACGCCGCACGACTCATATAGTCGGATTGACTATATAATGGTCCAACATGCTGCTCTCCCATGGGTGTGCTCTACATCCATCGGTAACATTTTGTGGTCTGACCATGCCCCAATTTACTGTTCACTACAGATTCCTTCCCTTTCTAAAATGACACGCCCTTGGCGCCTAAATGAAAGTCCACTCTCTGACCCTGTGTGTTTGTCGGATATCCATGACTCCATAAAACACTTCCTTTCTGATCACTCATCCGACACGACTGCCCCTATCTTTAAATGGGAGGCCCTCAAATGTGTTCTGCGGGGGGTCCTTATTAAACATGGCTCACGACTAAAAAAGGCCAAAGCTCAAGTCCTTAGTTCCGCACTTCAAACCATTACCAATCTGGAGCTAGCCCATAAAAATGCGATCTCGACGGAAACGCTGAGAGATTTACTTAAAGCTAGGTTGGAAGTTAAAAAATTACTAGATGAGTCTTACCAGCGTTACCTCCAAATAGGACGTAGTCGTTTCTATGAATTTGGTAACAAACCCGGTAGGATGTTGGCCAGAGCCCTGTGCTCACAATGCCTCCAGAGTTTCATTTCCAGTATCAAAGGGCCCAATGATGTCATGGTCCATACAACGGCGGAGATATCGAATTCTTTCCGATCATATTACTCAAAATTATACAACCTACCCACCCCGGAGGGAACAACACACAACATCACATCCCCTTTTAGCTCTTTGAGACCAGAGTTGATAACCGAACTAGAAACCCCTTTTGAACACTCAGAACTGCTAGAGGTAATAAAAAATTTACCTGGCAACAAAAGTCCAGGCCCAGACGGATTTACAGGGAAATTCTACAAAACATTAGCGGACCTTCTATCCCCATTGATGCTGATAGCATTCAATTCCATCTCTGACTCCTCCCCATTCCCCCCCCAATCCACAGCTGCGAATGTCACCGTGTTCCCTAAACCGGGGAAAGACCCACATGTTTGTGGGAGCTACCGCCCAATTTCTCTATTGAATATCGATTTAAAAATCTTTGCAAAGCTGATAGCAAACAGGCTAAACCCATTGCTTCCCTCTCTGATCCACCCTGACCAGGTGGGCTTTGTTCCGGGCAGGGAGGCGCGGGACAATACCCTGAAATCTATAGACATTATATGTAGTGAGTGGCCAGGGGCGCCTCTGGCTGTGTAGTCGTGACCTCAGTTGATTCAAGGCTCACCCCTGGCCCCATCACTACTTCAATGTCGGGGACTGACTTGGTGGGGCAGAGTTTGGTCGTGTTGTCGTCGCTAGTGGCACAAACAGTCTTCAGGCCAGATGTGATGCAAACAAAAGACATATTTATTGGTACACTTGACACACGCAGTCTCAATCCGGTTGTTGCAGACAAGAAAAAACACTTCCTGGGCTGGGGGACAACCTGCCCTGACAAATCCTCCCGTGGGGCTGTGCCCTGATTACTCCGCTTCACCGGGCTCCCACTGTTGGTTACACACACCCCGGACCCACACCGGTTGCTTCACTCACGAGGATCCGTCCACTCCCGTTCTCTCCGGCGTCCCCTTTTCATTCAGCCCCCACACTCTGCCCCTTGATCTTCACACTCTCACGTCCCGGATCCAACAACCTCTCTCTCACACATACACACACTCTCCCCCCTGGTTTCTGCCGGCCCCTCCTCTCACTGTGGCGACAGCCGTCCCACCCGGCCACTAGGGGATGCCCTAACACTACAATATAATACAATACACTTTTATTAAAACAACTTTAACAATTCCGGGTTAACTATGCTGGTACTGGTAGGGGGTAGGCTCACCCACTACATGCCTCCCCTCTTAAAACCCGAGCCTCCCGGCACGGCTCAAACATAAAATAACACACTGATTTAAAACTACGAACCAGTTCCTCGCCCGGAGGCGTAACAGTGCTCCCGGTCTTTGGGGTACGCCCGGAGGCTCAACAGCGCTCCCGGTCTTCGATGTACGCCCGGAGGCTCAACAGCGCTCCCGGTCTTCGATGTACACCCGGAGGCTCAACAGCGCTCCCGGTCTTCGATGGTCAGCGCAGGAACACAGCAACTTCTTCCTTACTAACGCGGAGGAACCCCTGGCTCAGTCCAGCAAGCAGGCTCTTCCGGAAACAATAACTGGAACACAACGCTTTCTCCGGCTCAAACACGCCGGCAACAAACACAACAAGCCCGTCGTCTCCTGACGTAGAGACCTATTCCGTTTGGTAGGCCCGTTGCCACTCGACCCTCTGCGCCTGTATGTATTCGGACAAGGACTGCCCGGGTAAGCGACGCAGCCGCCGGAAAGGCTCAGGACGGGCGAGCGGTTCCGCCGCTTCGACCTCCGGCTTGAACTCCTCAGTCTCGGATGGAGGTGAGGGGGTCGCTGCACGGGACAGAGGCGGGCTTCCCACAACGATCGTTGGATGCGTCGTTATATGCTGGTTGATGGCCAGTGCCGGCGAGGGTCCCTTCTCCGGGTCAGTACTGGACGCAGGCATGACTGCCGGAGCTACGGCCACGGTTTGGCGGGGTCGAGAGGCTGTAGTCAGCACCGGTTTTCGTTGTTCTTGCCGCCGGGCTTGGTGCTCCTCCCACTCTACCTCCTGTTGCCAACGAGCGACCTCCTGTTCAGTGGGCGTACGGTGCACCCCCACCGCAAACAAGCCCCGGCAGCCCACGTCTCTCAGGAAACGGACCTTTTCCCCAGGGTACAGGGTATGCAGCCGTTGGGGAAGGCCCTCGGTATCCAAGTGAACACGATTATAAAAATAATCGTCTCCGGTCTCTCCGTCCCGGATAAAGCCGTAGCCTTCCTTTTGGTTAAATTTAACGACTACCCCAGTCGAGAACTGATGTTCGAGTTCTTCTCCATAAGGACCGGCCATTATCTCCCGAGTCACGGTCTCGGCCAGTAGCCGCTCTCGTACCGGATCTGGCTCAGGGGACGGGGCTCTTCGGGTCGGCTGGGGAGACGGCAGTACCGGATCCCAATAAAAACCCCATTCATCTCGCTCCAGCATCTGGGCATATTCCTCCTCCGGAATTCGAGGTGGCGCGGGCTTTTCAGACTCCACCGCGGCTGGCGGGGGTCTCTCTGGGCAGGGAGGTGGGGCGCCCAGCATCCGGCTCCCTGACGGGATTTGGGCGGCGTAGGTAGCCCGGACCTCCGTGGTGGTCGCGCCGGTCTCCGCATCCCAGGTCGTGAGCCAGGTCACCCGGGTGGCTCGTCCCGGTCCTCCGGGTACGGCCGGCAAGCAGGCGGGGAATCCCCCCGCAGCCATCAACTGCTTCTCGCGGTTTTCGTTCAAGCTCTCCATTTTGCTAGCAGAACAAGGCTTCCGTACGTGCGGCAGGGTTAGTGGCGAGACTACAGGAAGTGGAGGCGGGCTCACTTTTCCCGCTCTTGCAGATGCTCCACCCTTGGTCCCACACCACGAATCAACCCCTCCGCGGCGGCACTTCTTTTCTTTCAGAACACCGCCCACTTCACACATCTTTCTGTGTGCCCTGGGACTGGCGCCTCCCCTCTTTGGGCGGAGTACTCCATGCTTCTTCTTCGGCACCGGCCAGCCCCAGGCTCTTCTTTTGGCGCCAACTTTTCGCGCCTTTTCTTCCTCAGCTTCACAGACGGCGACCATCTTGTCGCCATCTTGTGCCCGGTCCAACGCCTTGGGCACTTCTTCCTCCCACCATGGGACTGGAAATCTTCTCTCATAACCCGGATACGGTGCACTCGGCACCACTTGGTCTCCGGCTTCTTGGGTTCCTGTCAGGGGAATCGCATCCTGCCGACTACGCCACATGTAGTGAGTGGCCAGGGGCGCCTCTGGCTGTGTAGTCGTGACCTCAGTTGATTCAAGGCTCACCCCTGGCCCCATCACTACTTCAATGTCGGGGACTTACTTGATGGGGCAGAGTGTGATCGTGTTGTCGTCGCTAGTGGCACAAACAGTCTTCAGGCCAGATGTGATGCAAACAAAAGACATATTTATTGGTACACTTGACACACGCAGTCTCAATCCGGTTGTTGCAGACAAGAAAAAACACTTCCTGGGCTGGGGGACAACCTGCCCTGACAAATCCTCCCGTGGGGCTGTGCCCTGATTACTCCGCTTCACCGGGCTCCCACTGTCGGTTACACACACCCCGGATCCACACCGGTTGCTTCACTCACGAGGATCCGTCCACTCCCGTTCTCTCCGGCGTCCCCTTTTCATTCAGCCCCCACACTCTGCCCCTTGATCTTCACACTATCACGTCCCGGATCCAACAACCTCTCTCTCACACATACACACACTCTCCCCCCTGGTTTCTGCCGGCCCCTCCTCTCACTGTGGCGACAGCCGTCCCACCCGGCCACTAGGGGATGCCCTAACACTACAATATAATACAATACACTTTTATTAAAACAACTTTAACAATTCCGGGTTAACTATGCTGGTACTGGTAGGGGGTAGGCTCACCCACTACATATACATCACGCAAAGACCCATAAAATTCCAATGATGATCCTATCCCTTGATGCAGAGAAGGCCTTCGATGGAATCTCATGGTAATCTCTATCTCAAACTCTCGCACATGTCGGTATCGGCCCCACACTCCTTGCTAAAATTCTCTCATTGTACAAATCCCCAGAAACTACTCTCAAAATTAATGGTTCACTGTCAGACCCGTTCACCATCCATAATGGTACGCGGCAAGGCTGCCCACTCTCCCCGTTACTATACATACTAATTATGGAACATCTCCTAGCAGCCATCCGTAATAATCCAGAAATTCGGGGAATTAAAGTAGCCGGAAAGGAATACAAATGTTCTGCATTCGCGGACGATTTATTAATCTACATAACCAACCCATCGACCTCTCTGCCTAACTTGTTAGACCTCCTGGAGAAATTTGGTGGCTGGTCCAACTTCAAGATCAATATGGAGAAATCCGAGGCCCTTAATGTATCCCTCTCTAGTGAGTTGGTAAACAACCTAAAGACACATTACCCATTCAAGTGGCCACCAGACAATGTCATTACTTACTTAGGCATTCGTCTACCCTCGGATCTCTCCAGATTGTTCTCTCTGAACTTTCAGCCATTCCTTTCAAGACTGGAGAATAACTTAGCCACATGGGAACGAACATGTTTCTCATGGTTTGGGCGCATCAATATATTGAAAATGACAATTCTTCCCAGGCTATTGTACCTTTTGCACACAATCCCTTCCTACATTCCTGCTGCGTTCTGGGTCGGACTACAACGCCAATTTAGGTGCTTTGTATGGGCCTCTAAACATCCGAGAATACGCTGGGAAACCCTAATCCGCCCAAAAGAGGCGGGCGGGGCAGGCCTGCCGGATTGTCGTTGTTATTATTTAGCTGTCGCACACGCCCGTGTACTGGACTTAATCCATAACCATGCGTCGAAATTATGGGTTCGCATGGCGACGGATATGTGTCCGACCCCGGTTGGAGCCCTGCCGTGGCTGCGCCCACCCCCTCCCCTAAATAGCCCAGACATATCCTACACAACAGCTAACACTCTGAAAACCCTGAGTGGCCCCTATATGAAAAAAGAGTTGCTGGATGGAAACGGCCCTATGTTCCCCATTTCAGGAAACCCGAAGTTTGGCCCGGGATGTACCGCTTCGACGTTTTTGGGCTGCCCCAAAACCCGTCCCCTACGACTATGCCACGTTGCTCCTAACGGGGTACTGTTACCAATCAACACGATCCTAGTCGACATTCCTCCCAATCCACGCCACGAATTTGAATACAATCAGCTCCAACACTTTTTTGCGTCAATCCCTGAGAAAGGAACACTAATACGCCCCTTGTCAACATTTGAATCTCTCTGCCTTACAAAATCTATTATTCCACACACGACCTCGGTCATCTATAAATTGCTCTTTGAAAAAGACCTTCTCTCTCTGCCCCCATTTTGTAAAGCTTGGGAATCAGAATTACAGAAAACCTTCACGAAAACCCAATGGGATAAATGTTTTTCCCTCTCACATAAATCAGTTATAGCATCTAAATCACAAGAGACAAGTTATAAGATCATATCAAGGTGGTATAGGGTTCCAATCACATTAAATAAATGGTTTCCAGGGGTTCCGGATATATGCTGGCGTTGCGGAGCAGAGGTGGGAACAATGTCACACATATGGTGGTCGTGCCCGACCCTGAGCGCCTTTTGGAAAGGAGTTCTCAAGACTATTCTGGAGGTAACGGGTGCCTTAGTTCCGCCATCCCCAGAAGCAATCCTGCTATACATGTTCCCCATGTCCAAATCCAAGTATAAAAAATCATTGCTCAAACACCTACTACAGGCTGCGAAAACAGTGATCCCCAGACACTGGAGATCGCTGGATCCCCCGTCCATGGAGGAGTGGTTTGCGGAGGTGGCTGCAATTTACCGTATGGAGTCGCTGATCGCGTGCTCCCAACAAGAAAGAGATATAGTTTCCAAGACTTGGTTTCACTGGGAGGCGTTCTTATCCTCTTCTCTATATCGGCAAATCCTGACATAAAGTGCAATGCTCCGTGTTTCTTCTTCTTCTCCTCATTTCCTCTTACTTTATAGTTTACTCCTCTTCTTTCCCTACTTCAAATGTTTTTCTTTTTTCTTTTAGGATTGAGAGTTCTCCATGTTGGGAGACCAAAATTGGTAACTTACCTGTATACATGCCTGAATATACAAGATATTTCTTATTATTTATATCTCTCCCTGATTTGGGGATTTGCTATTACTGACAATTCAGGTGATACACCTTGTCAGAATGTTAACAGTGTACTGAATCAAATTCCTACCAAAGTGATATACTGATTCTCATCGCGCAAGTGACTAATCAAATCTCTTCAGTGTTTTTCTTTCTGTATTTTAATAATTTGAAAATCAATAAAAATCTATTGAATAAAGCTGAGTGTATGTATGTATGTATCTGTATGTCCGCTAAAGGAATCCGCACCGTCGCATTTACAATAACGAAATTTGCACAGACGCCCCATGTGACTCAGGGAACGTCATAGACTATGTTTGACAATCAAAATGACTGCTAGAACACCATTGTAAATGTGAACAGGGTGCTAGCCAAAAAAATACACAATCTATATGAAGTGAAATCTGTACATCAAATTCAGAGAAATATGAATAAGCATAACTGCTGTATGATACATAAAAAAATACATAAAGAATGAAAAATACAACTAGCCATATGAAAAATGGAAAAAAAAATTGTGACATTGCATAACTGCTGAGGATTATTTGAATATTTGTATCATAAAGCAGTCATGCTTGTTCATATTTCTCTGAATTTGGTGTGCAGCTTTCACTTCATGTAGATTGTGTATTTTTTGGCTAGCATCCTGTTCACATTAACAATTGTGTTCCAGCAGTCATTTTGATTGTTATGCAGTTTTTTTCTGTCTGAGGACCCAGTCCCGCCCTTTAGCCATGATTATTCAACTTCCTATATAGCCAGGTCCCTTGCTTCCCATGCACAGCAGGTTTCAGCCGCACATAGAGGTAACATTTCGTTAGGGACCCCATAAATAAGAGATTACCGTGAAGTTGGTTATGGGGCAGTAATGAATTGATCAATACATTAGCTAAATATCTCTTTTTTTTTTTTTTTTCTTTTTCAAATAATCCTCAGCAGTTATCCAATGTCACAAAAACTTTTTTTTTCCCATTTTTCATATGGCTAGTTGTATTTTTCATTCTTTATGTATTATAAAGCAGTTATGCTCGTTCATATTTCTCTGAATTTGGTGTGCAGCTTTCACTTCATATAGATAGACTATGTTTGGATGGGAGAATGTAACCCCGCGCTTTACAGTTACTCTCCAAAAAACCTGCCTCCATTAAAGTCAATGGAGCTGCGAGCTATTAGGATATTAATAGCCGCTGTAATTGGTTACTATAGGAACAAAATAAATTGTTAGTATAAGACGCTTATGTGTGAGGTAATAAGATGTCGGTGGGGAGACGGATAGAGAGAGACACAGAGAGAGACAGACAGTCAAAGAGGCAGACAGGGAAACAGACAGACAGAGAGACAGACAGAGACAGACAGGGAAAGAGACAACCAGACAGGAAAAGAGACAGAGACAAGGAAAGAGACAGGGAAAGGGACAGAGACAAGTAAAGAGACAGGGAAAGAGACAGAGGCAGACGGGGAAAGAGATAAACAGGGAAAGAGACAGAGACAAGGAAAGAGACAAGGAAAGAGACAGACAGACGGAGAAAGAGACAGACTGGGAAAGAGACAGATGGGGAAAGAGACAGAGACAAGGAAAGAGACAGAGACAAGTAACTAGACAGGGAAAGAGACAGGGACAAGTAAAGAGACAGGGAAAGAGACAGAGACAAGTCAAGAGACAGGGAAAGAGACAGAGACAAGTAAAGAGACAAGGAAAGAGACAGAAACAAGTAAAGAGACAGGGAAAGAGACAGAGACAGATGAGGAAAGAGACAGACAGGGAAAGAGACAGACTGGGAAAGAGACAGACGTGGAAAGAGACAGACCCATAACGAGACAGACGTAGAATGAGACAGACGGGGAACGAGACAGACGGAGAAGGAGACAGACCTGGAAAGAGACAGACCTAGAATGAGACAGACAGAAAACGAGACAGACGAGGAAAGATACAGACGGGGAAAGAGACAGATGGGGATAGAGACAGACTTGGAACGAGACAGACAGGGAAAGAGACAGACGGGGAAAGAGACAGACGGGGAAAGAGACAGACCTGGAAAGAGACAGACCTGGAAAGAGACAGACCTGGAAAGAGACAGACCTGGAAAAAGACAGACCTGGAACGAGACAGACCTGGAATGAGACAGACGGGGAACGAGACAGACAGTGAATGAGACAGATGGGGTAAGAGACAGATGGGGAATGCGACAGACCTGGAACGAGAAAGACATGGAATGAGACAGACCTGAAACGAGACAGACCTGGAACGAGACAGATGGGAAATGAGACAGATGGGGAACGAGACAGATGGGGAATGAGACAGACGGGGAAAGAGACAGATATGGAATGAGACAGACTTGGAATGAGACAGACCTGGAACAAGACAGATAGGGAAAGAGACTGACAGACAGATAGAGAGACAGACAAACACAGACAGACACAGCGATAGAGAGAGACAGAGAGACTGATGCAGAGACAGACAGAGACTGATACAGAGACAGACAGAGAGACTGATACAGACAGACAGAGATAGACACACAGAGACAGACAGACACATAGAGACAGACAGAAACTCGGAGAGAGACAGTTACTATCCCGGGCAACACCCGGGTACTACAGCTAGTTGTGAATAAAGGTGAATAAAGTTAAATGCAGCCTGAATAGACACTCTGTGGACTAGTCTGGAGTAACACCACCCCATAGACTAATCTGGAATAATAGACACCCCACCAACTATTCTGGCGTAAAAAACAGATGGCGGACTAATCTGAAGGAATACACAACCCACAAATTTGTCTGGGGTAATAAACACACTGCCGGACTTGTGGAGTACTAGAATACGCAGAATAGTCTAGGGTAACAGACACCCCACAAACTAATCTGCAGTAGTACATACCCCAAAGACTAGTCTGGGGTAATATAAGTGCATCTCAATAAATTAGAATATCATCAAAAAGTTAATTTATTTCTGTAATTCAATACAAAAAGTGAAACACATATATTATATAGAGTCATTACAGAGTGATATATTTCACATCACACAGACTAGTTTGGGGTAATAGACACCCCGTTTACTAATCTGGGATAATTCACACCCCACTGACTAATTTGGGGTAATAGACACCCCGTGTACTAATCTGGGATAATACACACCCCACAGACTAGTTTGGGGTAATAGACACCCCATATACTAATCTGGGATAATACACACCCCACCGACTAGTCAGGGGTAAGAGACACCTCATGGACTAGAGACTACTCCTGGATAATATTCATATAATGAGAGCTATTATAAAAGTGTTGGGAACAGCAAACACCTAATTCCAATAGAGAAGGAGGGCTCTGGACACTAATGGTGTCAGTTTGGGAGATCTTGAGGGACCTGATAGCTTTTCTTTAACCAATCAGCCTTTTTAATTGCCTATTGGCCTGTATGTGTTAAAAATATAAATTCAGCTTTACTCACTTTCTCCTTTCTCCTGCTCAAATGATGCCTCTCCACCACTGCTCGAGGTTTTTATTTATGGTCTGCAGTGGTGATGTCAATACTAGAACGTACGTAATTGCAAGTGAAGATCATTCTCCAAGTTAGTTTTCCAGAATCTGCCGTGATGGGGAGGTTTCAAGCTTCCCTGGCCACACACAGCCCCAAAGCACAGTGCCAAATAGGATCCGGTGCCTCGGACAGAGGCAGGCCCCATTGCGGAGCTGCGGCACCTGCAAACTGCAAATAGGAACAAGAGTACTACTCAAGATGGACTGGGGTCCCCTAGTAGCTTTATGCCATGGGGATCCAACACACACGGCGCTAGGAGGAAGGGACCCACTGAGCACCACACTGGACTGACCTCCGAAGGAATCCGGGTTTGACGGGGCCCATCACAGCGGGTGACCACTACTACCTCGGCGAGCGGCACCAAAAAGTGAGTAAAGACTTCTGGAACCGCAGCAACCGACTCGGACTCTAATTACCGGCACCGGCGCCCCACGCCTCGGCGCCAAAGGCCATCGCCATCACTACCACCCTCATCATCCTCCCCGGGGCCCACTCCACCTCTGGGGAGCGATAACATCTCTGGCTGCTACCACCATCCGCCCCGGAGGACAGCAACAGCAGCGGCGGCTAATCCCTGGCCGCGCACCACAGGTGGCATCACAACAATCATCCTACTACAACCCCCATCATCATCCCTCTTTATTGGTGTACACCTCGGGGCACGAAGCCGGGCAGACCACCGCGACATCCCAGACCATTACTCCGGCCCGGTGACGAGTATACGCAGGTACGAGACTCCCGTGTCTGACTCCCCCTGCCCCCTGGGTGCTAGATTTTTGGCGTCACGAACAGGATATCGTGCCCAGTCTAAAACCTGGGTATTGTGCGCCTTATAGACTGAGTGCTTGAGAGACTGTTTTGTTGAAAAAGTTTGCAACCAGTGGCCATTATTGAACAACAAGGGGTTAAACAATGCCCGCCCCTTGTTGGGCATATAATCGACCTAGCAGGACCTGTGTGGTGAGGTCATACCCATGTGACCAGAAGGAGTGGGGCCTCAGCCAACAGAAAAATGTTGATTCCTGATATCAGCTTTGTTGGCTGAGGCCCCGCTCCTTCTGGTCATGTGGGTATGACCTCACCACAGGTCCTGCTAGGTCAATTGTATAATACTTATGCTACTTCTAACAAGGGGAGGGGTTAACTATGAATACCCCCCAGATATCTCATCCTCAGCTGCTGTCACTCAAGAAGCTGGTGATTTTATAAACTTTACTTTCTGACCACTAAAGGTATATATAGAATCAGCCTGATAGTGCCAGTATAGCACTGGCTTTAGGTCATATACAAAAATCCTGGTGATTGGTTTCCTTTAAAATCAAACTGTGAATGCACAGACGGGGATGCCCTGCATCAAAATCATCCAAGAATAGGCTGACTCAGCATGGTTTTGAGCGTAAACACCAACATCAAAGTGGGGGCACGTGGCCTCTTTTTAGTATTTCTATTAAGAAATTAATAAATTGTAAAGATTTAAATGAATCTGGCTTAAAACACATTCAACTTCAGAATAGTTTTGGCATAAATATAATAATGAAAGTGTGCAATCTGACACTTTTTATTACAGTGAAACCTCGGCTTACCAATAACTTGGTGT
This sequence comes from Anomaloglossus baeobatrachus, assembly GCF_048569485.1. NCBI lineage: Eukaryota > Metazoa > Chordata > Amphibia > Anura > Aromobatidae > Anomaloglossus > Anomaloglossus baeobatrachus. The sequence continues at coordinate 113,284,746 of NC_134361.1, read as the reverse complement.
GCAAGTATTTTGCTATATGAGTGTGCCGCCCCCATGTCAGCAGCCGAGCTGCTCGGATCCGGATCAGCGGTGGCTCGAGGGGGCGTCCGGACCCGGGGGTCGCGCGGCCACTCGAAGAAAGGGGGGTATTTACAGGGGATGGTGTATTGAGAGTTTGGGACGCCACACGTGGTGTGTGGTAAGGTGGAGTACCACCGCTGAAGCTAGGAGTACCCGGTGGCGATGGAGTAGGCAGCCACTTGTTTAACCCCTCAACAGGTAGGGGGGATGCCCCAGGCCTCAGGGTGACAGGGATGTGCCGTTGGGGAAGTAAGGGTCAATTGCGTACTCAGTCCAATAATGCTGACACCGACAAATTTAGTAAACCAAAGTTCTGGACACCGCTGCCGCTGAGGGGGAGCACGTTTGGGTCCCGTTTCTGCTGGTGTTGCCTGTTGATCTGTGACCTTTCCCTTGGCACTTTGTTCTTTTCTAGTTGGTCCATGTAGCTTGAAACTAGTCGGGTTCTGCTCCCCAGTGGGGCTAACTGAGGGAGCTTGCTCTCAGGGTTCACGCTTGGGATTTCCGGGACTGTATGTGTGGAAAGTCCTATCCCCCTCGTTGCGCTAGTACCCCGATTTTGGAGTGGGTGGAGAGCGGATCTTGAAGGCTCGGTTGTCGTCGGGTGAATTGTCAGATTGCCTGGATCTACTCCCTGACCTAAGGTCCTTGTACCCCATCGTGCCCTGGTCCCAGCCCGGTGATGGTACAAGGCCGCCAGCTGTCCTCCACGACAATGCCGTGCCCCTTGTCACGATCCCCTGCGACCGGGGGTCCAGCTCCTACCAGGCCCAGTCCAACGTCTGCTACCTAGTACTTCCAAGGAGCCCAGCTCCTGACCTCCTCTCTCTTTCACCTCCAATACTACACTCTCCTCTTCTCTGAATGACTCCTGACACTCCTGACCTCCCCTTACCAACCCCCCAAGTGGGCGACCCTATTCCACTCAGGTTGTCCACTGGTGTGTCTGGTGGGTGTGGTGCAGAGGGTTCCTAGGATTTTGATTAGCTGGTTTTGGCAACACCATTGGTTAGGGACCCGTAACCAAGGAGGAGGTGGATATTGTGTGGCGCCCCTAAGGCTTCCGTCGCCACATAGACATTGCACCTCAGCCAGAGGTGTGATGTCCCATCCTGGGTAAGGACAAGGGTAAACGCCGCTTGACAGGCAAATTCACACTACACCTATTGTTAGGCATATTTGGGACCGGGGATAGTGGCAGCTACCGCCATGCTGCATGCTGGGGGGCCGTAAGACCCATCTCTTCTCCCATAGGGTGGGGCCTGGCAACAGGGAAATTGGGAGGAGCCAACAGAAAGAAAGAGTAGAATCAGGAAGTTCAAGTTCAGACAGAAGTGAGAGGGAGAAGGAGAGGGAGGTAGCTACCTCAGCAGAGTGGAGAGAGAAAGTGACTGAAAGAGAAGCTTCCTGGTGGAGACCCTGGGGCCCAGCTAGGCCCAGGTGACACCACAGACAGTAAAGAAAGGATTCCAGGGCCACTGAAAGGCTTTCAAGCTCGTGGCCTGTTCCACTAGAACATCGGGTGGAGGGATCAGGCTGCATCCAGGGACGGTCCCTAGAAACTAAGGGAAGAAAGACATTTCCGAAAATAAACACCGAAGGCCCAGGGTGGTTGCAAGCGCCCAGGGCCACAACCCACCGTAGATCCCCTGGGAAGAGGGCAAGAGTCCATCCAGGCAAGCCTTCTTGACCAGACCCTATGGTGGAGGCCGAGACAAGTTTATCTATGAAGGTCAAGGCTTTGAAGTCAGCCTAGGAAGGAGATACAAACAAGGGTGCACCGGCATTTACTTCAAGAACTACCCGGGATCGGCGGAGGTCACTGACAGGAGATCCCAGCACACTAGTGGGCAACCAGTTGTCTGCAGCGACTGAACAGTGAGTAAAAGACCTTGAAACTGCACCCCCTGGTGTCGATTCCTTTATTTCGTCCTGCACTGCAACATTTCCAAAGCACCATAGACTTTAATAAGCACCAACGACTGCCCCGGCTGCTAATCCATCAGCCCCGGAGGTCTCATCCAGCAGTGGCGGCTCTATAGCCGCAATCCACAGGTGGCGTCACGAATATTTCCACAAACTTTAATTAACATTACCACCCCCACAACTGCCATATTAGTTGACCCCGCCAGGGTCACGGAGTCGGGTCCCGCCACCACTGACTACCCCCGGACTAGTCCGGCCCGACACCGGGTGTCCCAAAGCCCTGGGGTGGGCGAGTCAATTGCACAGAAGGGCAAATTGCACAATACCCTGTGACGACATGATAGGCCAGGGCGTCACACGAGCAAAGCTTATTGTAAACTTGTAACTCAGTTTACAAGCAATCTTTGCTGTACGAGCAAATACTCACCGCACACACTTCTGGTTCCGTACTTTTACCGCGCTCTGACCCACTGTTGCAGTACGCACAAACACACATGCACACACGCATATTATGCTCACCTTACCTTCCGTTTCCTCGACGGCCTCCCGGTTCTTGTAGTTCAGGATGTGTATCGGGTAACCATCGCGCCGATGGAGGAACTTCCGCTGTCAGCTGCTTCTCAAAGGCAGCGCGCTGACCAATCAGAGGCAAGCGGCTCATGCCTTTGACGTCAGCGCGCTGGCGACGGAAGCTCCGGCATCGGTCGCGATGGTTACCCGATACACATCCTGTACCAGCGAACTACAAGAACCAGGAGGCCGGCGATGGAACGGAAGGTGAAGTAAGCATAATATGTGTGTTTTTGCGTGTTTGTGTGAGTTTGTGCGAGTGTGGAATGTCACAATAGGGGACCAGGATGGGACATTGAACAAGTTGTGGAACGAATTGTCTGAGCTTGCATTATTTCCTATGGGAAATCTTGCTTTGCTAGACGAGTAACTTGGCTTACAAGCACACTCCCAGAACAGATTGTTCTCGTAAACCAAGGTTCCACTGTATTTTGAAATCAATAATAGGTGTTTCTTTTAAAGGGTTAAATAACTGTTGATCTCATACAAACAATACACAGATAGGGATATAAAATCAAAATCAGGCCAAGAACAGAGGCAGGCAGCTACGTTTTACTGTTTTGAATAAGTAATGGGTATTTTCAAAGGGTTACATAACGTTGGACCACTCAAAACAAAATGAAATTGACAAGCACCTCGTATCCAAATGATATAAATGTACATATGCAGCTTGTTGTCACCACTTTGAACTAACATACAAAGAAAAGGGATATGTAAACATTGGATGTGTGAATTTTAATTACATTACTGTTATTTAGACATTTGATCAGCAGAAACTTTGGAATATCAGGCAGGATATGAGTGTACTGAACTACACCGTGTGCAGAATTATTAGGCAATTTGTATTTTAGAGGATTTTTTTATTATTGATCAACAACTATGTTCTCAATCAACCCAAAAGACTAAAAAATATTAAAGCTTAATATTTTTGGACGTTTGAGTGGCCTTTTTTGGATTTGGCTATCTTAGGAGGATATCTGTTTTTGCAGGTAACTATTACTGTGCAGAATTATTAGGCAACTTAATGAAAACCAAGATGGTAAATTCTGCAGCTGCCAGGTAGTGTTTGAAACACTCTGTTACGGCCAAACTACTGCCAGTAGTTCTAACTTGAAGGAGCTGTAATTCTCAGGGTTTCTTTCTGTAGGCCGGAGCTTCCTGCTTGCAAAGGCAATAACTTTCTCATTGCCTTCCTGATTTTGAGACAATACTGCTCTCAGTTCTACGTTGCTGGCATCCCTGTACAAAATGAAGGGTTGATGCTAATCTGGATATGCCAGGACCTCTTCTCCTGTCAGCACCCACTTTAACTTCTTAAAGGACTCTTCTCCTCATCACTCCACTGGAAAGGAGGATTCCGGGCTGCAGACCTTTTTGACTGTCCTACTAGGATGTCTTGTAGGGGAGCTGCTAACTTCGTGAACCCTTTTATGAATCTTCTATAGTAGCCCACCAGTCCCAGGAATTGCCTCACCTCTTTCACGCTGGTGGGTTTCGGCCAATCTCTTATCACGGTAACTTTTTCAGGATCCGGTGCTACCCCTACTGAGCTCATGACATGTCCCAGGTGCTGTACCCTTGGCTTTAGAAGGTGACACTTGGATGGCTTGATTTTCATGCCGTATCCGGATAAGGCTTCAAACACTTCTGCCAGGTCTTGTAGATGCTGTTCATAGGTCTTAGAGTAGACTATGACATCATCCAGGTACAGGAGGACAGTTTCGAAGTTCTTATATCCTAGGCAGCACTCCATCAGTCGCTGGAAGATACCGGGCGCGTTGTAGAGTCCAAACGGCATACAATTGAACTCACAGAGGCCCATCGGCGTGGTGAACGCTGTCTTCTCCTTGTCAGCCTCTGCCACAGGAACTTGCCAATACCAATTAGTCAGATCTAGAGTGGAAAAGTAAGTAGCGGATTTTAATGCAGCCAATGACTCTTCTATCCTAGGTAATGGGTATGCATCCTTGTGTGTAATGCAGTCGATCCATCGGTAGTCTACGCACATCCTCATGGTCCCATCTTTTTTTCTAACTAGCACTAGTGGAGCTGCCCAGGGGCTACAACTGTCTCTTATTACCCCTGCTTCTTTCATTTCTTTGAGCATGTCTTTGACGCATTGATAGTGAGCCGGTGGTACTGGTCTATACCTCTCCTTTATAGTGTGCTCTACCCCTTTGATCTGCCCAAAGTCTAATGGGTGTTTGCTGAATATTTGTTCATATTCTTTCACTACCCTGTAAACTCCATGCTTTTGATGGGAGGGTGTAGAATCGGTACCTACATGTAGCTTTTGGCACCAATCCTCCAGCTTTCCCTCTGAGCCATTGTCCTCCACCTGACTTGACGGGCTCAAGGGCTCAACGGTGATGATGGCGTTGTTATCAACCGTATATAGCTTAGCCATGGTAGCATGCTTTGGCAGGGTGACCTCATCTTCCCCACAATTTAGAAGGCGTATTGGCACTCTTCACCGGTGTACCTCAACTATTCCTCTGGCCGTCAGTACAGTGGTACTGATAGTCTCGCCCTCTGATGCCTATTGCAGCTCTACACCAGACCAGCATTTCCGTTTTGGGAGGAATTACAATGGGTATTGGGTCACTTACCCTTGCACTGCCAATTTCACCTCCTGACATTTCTACCTGCTGCTTCAGCATCAAGGCTTTAATTTCCTTCTGCAGGAGTCTCTGTTGCCCAGGTTTGGCAGTCTCGGCGATCTGCTGCAAGACAGTAATTACCTCTGCAAAACAATTTTCAATTAAATTCATTCCTAGCAGCATAGTTGGTTCACGTTCTCGCCGGTCAACATCAACAATCACAATACCCTGGTTCTGCAATTCTACTCTCCCAATCTTAATGGTCATTTCTCTGAAACCAACCTGTGGTACAAATTCACCATTGCTAGCCCATATATTCAATGCAATGTTAGATGGACCACTGCTAACGTCTGAATCAGCCCAGTACCTCTTATAAAGGACATACAGAATTGATGTTATTTGGGAACCAGTGTCCAGCAAGGTGTTGAGCGTAATGCTATCCAGCACGATGGGGATGACTGGACGTCCTCCCACATACTTGTTGTGTCAGGGTGAGGGGCCTTGAGAGTTTATTCCTGAGGAGTGGCCCGCCTTCCCAGGGGATCCCCATTTAAAGCACATTCCCGGGCCAAGTGACCTGGCCCCTTGCAACAGCGGCAAATGGGCTGTCCTTCCAGTTGGTAGCGGTCGCTGGGTCGTCCTCTCGTCGCTTGGTATCTCCTAGGCCTCATCCACGGGACATCCTCCTTGCTGGTCGCCAACTCAATCTTGGGTGCAGACTTGGATCCACGCAACTCCTGGACGATTCTAGCCATGGAAGCAACAGTGTCTGTCAGGGCATCAAGCTTTTGATGGAGAGCCTCATTAGTGATGGGCTCCAGGTGGTTAGCAGCAGCCCCTGACATGGCTGATGTCACTGACACTCCTGGCTGCTGGGGTGCCACTGTAGGGTGTTGAACAGAGTCTATGTCCCGGGGCTCCTCTACCTGCTGGAGGCGGATGGCTCTCTCCTTTAGCTGGGCAAACGTTAGTCCTGGATTCTGGATCACCATCATGCTCAGTTGTCCCCGGTGGGAAGGGGGTGAGAGTCCATGCAAGAATTGGTCTATCAGCAGCTTATCTGCTCCTGGGGCTAAAGCAGGTTCTGCTAACGTAAGTGCTCTGAGCGCCTCCTGCAAGTTTAAGGCAAAGTCTCTTGCGCTCTCTCTAGGTTTTTGCTTGCATCCAAAGAACCTCATTTTAGCCCAGCTGCCGGCAGTGGATTCAAAAGCTGCTTTTCGTCCAGCTATTATGTGCTCTACAGTGTCTTTTTCATCGTCCGACCAGGACGTAACCTCTCGCTGAGCATTGCCGGTTAACTGCCCCATAAGCATACCAACACGCTGGGCTTTTGTCAGGGGGTACATGCTGTTGTAGATTTTTAGCTTTCATTAAGTCATTAAGTGTGTCGGGCTCACCTGAGTACTGCGGCAGCCACCCTGCACCCGGGGTGTATGGCATCAGGAACGGCATGATAGGTGCCACTGCACCGCCGGGTACAACAGCATCTCCCTGCTGCGACATCTTTGCGCCCCCTTAGTTAATTTTCATCAGTCTTCTTCACAGCAAGGCTGGGGCACTTTTCTGCGTCTTCGTTCAGATCGCAGCACCGAGCGCACCTCCTCTGCAAGTGGTGGGCGGAGTCCTGGTTTAGGCGCGCTATTCTCCAGCGAGTAGTAGTTAATGGCACGATCCAAGATGGTGCCTGGAAAATTTTACCAAAGATGGTTTTGGATTTTCCAGGTATCTTCGCAAAGTTTAAAGTACGTTCTTTGTTGCAACAATTCACAAGGCAAGTCTTTTATGCTATGCAATAAGTCTTTACAGGCGCACGTCAACCGGGTTGCAGCCAGGTCCAGTCCGGATCCTGTTCGTGATGCCAAAGTTGTGTCCCCAGGGGTTAAGGGTATACCCAGAAGCGGGCCAAGGGGTCGCTTCTGGAAAGGGGATCACAGTGTCGTGACCCGGTCTGTGATCCCTGGTTCCACAATAAAAAGGGGGTTATGTACGTGACGCTACCCGTGGAATGTGATCAGAGATGACCACCGCTGCTGCAGAACTTCCGGGGGTGATGGATGGAAGCTTGAGATGGGACGGCTCCCCACGGGTAGAGCCTTCTCCCTGGGGCAGTATGATAGTCTATGGGGGAGTGCAAGACACAAGCACAATAAACAAGCAAACTCACGGTTTTGCAGTTTCTTTGTCCTTTACTGATGATAGTATTCAGCAGAGTACTGTCCACGGAGTCTGTGAAGGGTTCAAGATTTCTCCCACCCAGCCGGGCCGTTGTAGCTTCCTTATCTGCACTGTGTGTGTGGCCCTGCTGCTGTGTAAACTAGGCAGCCAGCCCTGTTTTCCTCCCGGGTACCGACCTGACAGGCAACTCGAGTCCTTAATTGTAGTGTTCCTGAACTCTGCTGTGTTGCTGTGTCTGTGGTAAAGGTGAATAATGTGGAATCTTCACTTCTCCGGTGTTAACTGTACAGTTTGTAACCTGCACAGCCTCGGATCCGGCATCCGTTCTGTGTGCTCCACTGGGGAGAGTTCAGCAATACTCTTTCTCCCAGGTATGTTCCTCTGTTTTATCTGTCTCCTTTCCTCAGACCCTCAGCTTAGGTCTGGAATTGGTCAGTGGACCCTGAGGTGAGCTTATCCCAGGTCCAACCAACAGATCCTTCTTCCTCAGTCCTCCCAGGAACTGAACTGCACTCTCTGCACTGAACTGACTGAACTGACTGAACTGACGACTTCCTCTCCACACCAGAATATACAGAGAAGCAGCTTGGTCTCCCCCTTCTGGCCAGGAGGTGCTAGTGTTGTGTGGGCAGTTAACCATTTGTGTTGTTACTGTGGCAACCCTGGGGTACTACATTGGCATTGATTCCTCTCCCATCACCAGCACTATCCACGGCAGGAACACAGTGTCGCCTGGCGATCGGAGTAGAAGTTGATGGAGCGGACTCCGGTGGTGACGTAACACTATTCATTTACTTTCCCCTGTGTGTATTCCCTGTGTGTTCTATTAAAGCTTAGTGGGGTTGACTAACCACTCATGCCATCCGTTCCTTACCTAGGTTCTATTTCAGGGTCAGCCTAGGGTCAGGTATCCGGCTCGGCGCATAGGTGCGGAACCTATGTAGGGTGGTGAGGGAAGCCAGATGCCAGCGGTAGGTTTGGTCAGGGGTCACCATCTCCCTGTTCCCTAGACACAGGTTTTCCATTCCCTTTCACTGTTTCTTAGTATTTTCCCGTACCTAGTGTGACAAGAATTCCTTCATGTATAGTGCTGATCAAACGGGCTTTCTCAAGGAGTAAGAGATTTTGGATCCCATCCTGAGTTTTTTAAAAACGCATTAACAGAGTCCACATAATAAAGCAAAATAAATCATGGTATGGAATTACAGCGTTAAATATTTACCTATAATTACAACAAAACTAGATTATTAAGCTGTCGCGCCCAGAGAAGGGGGTACTCGGTCCCAGGCGGTTGCAAATGGGAATGTCACTCTGGTGGCAGTTGCCCGGTCCCGTGCCCTGGGGCTTCTTTTGTAAAGGGGGGAATTATTTGCAGTAGGGATGAAAGTTAGTGTACGTGACACCACCTGTGGGTTGCGGTTAAAGGTGTAGAACCGCCGCTGCTGAATGTGGGTACTCCCAGAGCTGGTGGTAGTAGCAGCAATGGTGTTAGGCCCTCCACAGGTAGGGCTGTGCCTGGGAGATGTGAAGGGGAATAACGGAGACCACACCAGGTTGTCTTGAACAGCCTCTACTCACTCAGACCCTTGGATTACTGGTTCAGGTCCCATGGAGTATCAGTGCCAATGTAGTGACCCAGGTTTCTTTGTCCCCGGAACTCTCTGTTGGTTGGGTCCCCGTAGCGTGGAGCGTTTGGGGCCCGACTGTCCCTGTTGGGGTACAGTCTCCTTCTCCGTACGGCAGGCAGTCTGGACCCTGTGGGGATGTAAGTGTCCGAACCCCGATCCTAGTTTACTGCTGATGCTTTTGGTTTGGTGGAGTTCATGAAGGTGTCCTCACCGTGCAGGTGATTATCAAGCCTTGTAGAACTGGCGCCTGATCTAGGGCCCTGTGCCCCGTGCGTGCTCCGGTCCCAGCGGTATCTGTCTGTACCCACCCTGGCAACCTCTCTCCCGTGCCCCCGGGTCACCATTTCACGGACCCAGCTCAGGCACGTTCGCACACCTCTCTGTGTGCCACACTTACACTTCTCTCTGACTGCTGACCTCTCCCACCAGGCTGGCTAATCCTGGGACTTGTTCCTACCATAGGCGACCATCCCCTTTCATAGTTAACCCTCTAGGCCTGGTGTGGAGTGGAGAACTATGATTTTCGTTGTGCTTTGGTGGTATCGGCGCTGATACTCCAGGTCCCAGGGGGTAGGTCCTGCATCCCCAAGAGGATGCAGTTCCTTGTAGTGCTCTGAGTGGCTCAGGGGCGTTAGAGATCTACTCCCACACCTTAATTTCCATACTTTATTTGTGGTGCAGACAGGTCCCCTATGACTTTAGAAGCCGGGCATTGATGAGGATAACATAGCATCCTGTTAAATGTTGGCGCAGGCGCAGGGTATCACTGTTTGCCTGCGTTTGGCTCCAAATGGATCTTACATCTCCACAGTACAAAGCAGTCTACAAATACAGCTCTGGCAAAAATTAAGAGACCACTGCAAAATTTTCAGCTTTTCAGATTTTTCTCTTTATAGATATATTTTTGAGTGAAATGTAAATTGTTTGTTTATTCTATAAACTACTGACAACATGTCTCCGAATTTGCGAGCAATACATTTTGTATTTATTTTCTGAAAATGAGAAATGGTCAAAATAACAAAAAAACAGTGCATTGCTTTCAGACATCAAATACTGGAAAGAAAATAAGTTCATAATCATTAAGAAACAACAATACTAATGATGTTTTAACTCAGGAAGAGTTCAGAAATTAATATTTTGTGGCATAACCATGACTTTTAAACACAGCTTTCTTACGTCTTGGCATGCTTTCCACCAGTCTTTCACACTGATTTTGGGTGACCTTACAGTGCCTTGTGAAAGTATTCAGCCCCCTTGAATTTTTCAACCTTTTCCCACATTTCAGGCTTCAAACATAAAGATAAAAATGTTAATGTTATGGTGAAGAATTAACAACAAGTGGGACACAATTGTGAAGGTGAATGATATTTATTGCTCATTTTAACCCCTTCAGCCCCCGGGCACTTTCCGTTTTTGCGTTTTTGTTTTTTGCTCCCCTTTTTCCGAGAGCCATAACTTTTTTATTTTTCCATCAATCTTACCATATGAGGGCTTGTTTTTTGCGGGACGAGTTGTACTTTTAAATGAAACCATACGTTTTACCATATAGTGTACTGGAAAACGGCAAAAAAAATCCAAGTGTGAAAAAAGTGCAAAAAAAGTGTGATTGTACAATAGTTTTTGGGATATGTTATTCACTGTGTTCACTATATGGTAAAACTGATGTATCTATGTGATGCCTCAGGTCAGTGCGAGTTTGTAGACACCAAACATGTATAGGTTTACTTGTGTTTAAGGGGGTTAAAAAAAATTCACAAGCTTGTCCAAAAAAGTGGTGCACGTTTTGCGCCATTTTCCAAAACCCGTAGCGTTCTCATTTTTCGGGATCTGAGGCTCAGTGACGGCTTATTTTTTGCATCTCGAACTGACGTTTTTACGGTACCTTTTTTGCGCAGATGCTACGTTTTGATCGCCAGTTATTGCATTTTGCGCAAAATTTGCGGCGACCAAAAAACGTAATTTTGGCGTTTGGAATTTTTTTGCCGCTATGCCATTTACTGATCAGATTAATTGATTTTATATTTTGATAGATCGGGCATTTCTGAAAGCAGCAATACCAAATATGTGTATATTTTTTATTTTTTTTAACCCTTTAATTTTCAATGGGGTGAAAGGGGGATGATTTGAACTTTTAGGGTTTTTTTATTTTTTTTAATTTTTTAAAACTTTTTTTTTTATTTTACTAGTCCCCCTAGGGGGCTATAGCGATCAGCAATTCGATCGCTCTGCACTATCTGCAGATCTCAGCTACAGAGCTGAGAACTGCAGATTTGGTGCTTTACTTTCAATGCCGGCTGTATTCCGGCATTGAGAGGAAGTGAGTCATGTTAGCTACAGGCATCATCACATGACCCTGTGCTACCATGGCAACCACCGAAAGTCACGTGATCATGTCACGTGACCTCCGGTGGGGGCGGGGTAAGTGACTGTCATGGCGGCGTGCATATACATATCGCTGCCTGATTTTGGCACCGATATGTAAGTGGTTAATGGCCGCGGGTGGAAGCGATTCCACCCGCGGCTAGCAGGCACACATGTCAGCTGTTGAAAACAGCTGACATGTGCGCGGATCGCCGCCTCCTGCCCACGGCAGGGGGCGGGGATTAACGGCACACGATCCATGAAGAACCCAGTACATTATGGGTCGTTAAGGGGTTAAACTTTTTTAAAAAATAAATAACTGAAAAATGGGGTGTGCAATATTCTTCATCCCCTTTAATTTAATACTTTGCAGTGCCACCTTTTGCAGCGATTACAGCTGCAAGTCGCTTGGTGTTTGTGTCTATCAGTTTTGCACATCGAGACTGCTATTCTTGCCCATTCTTCTTTTGCGAATAGTTTGAGCTGAGTGAGGTTGGATGGAGAGCGTTTGTGAACAGCAGTTTTCAGCTCTTTCCACAGATTCTCAAATAAATTCAGCTCTGGACTTTGACTTGGCCATTCTAACACCTGGATACGTTTATTTGTGAACCATTCCATTGTAGATTTTGCTTTATGGTTGGGATCATTGTCTTGTTAGAAGACAAATCATCGTCCCAGTCTCAGGTCTTTTGCAGACTCCAACAGGTTTTCTTCAAGAATGGTCCTGTATTTGGCTCCATCCATCTTCCCATCAATTTTAACCATCTTCTCTGTTCCTGCTGAAGAAAAGCAGGCCCAAACCCTGATGCTGTCACCACCATGTTTGACAGTGGGGATGGTGTGTTCATTGTGATGAGCTGTGTTGCTTTTACGCCAAACATATCGTTTGGCATTGTGCCCAAATAGTTTGATTTTGGTTTCATCTAACCAGAGCACCATCTTCCACATGTTTGTTGTGTCACCCAGGTGGCTTGTGGCGAACTTTAAACGACACTTTTTATGGATATCTTTGAGAAATGGCTTTCTTCTTGCCACTCTTCCATAAAGGCCAGATTGTGCAGTGTACGACTGATTGTTGTCCTATGGACAAACTCTCCCACCTCAGCTGTAGATCTCTGCAGTTCATCCAGAGTGATCATGGGCCTCTTTGCTGCATCTCTCATCAGTCTTCTCCTTGTTTGAGATGAAAGTGTGGATGAACTACCAGGTCTTGGTAGATTTGCAGTGGTGTGATACTCCTTCCATTTCAATATGATCGCTTGCACAGTGCTTCTTGGGATGTTTAAAGTTTTGGAAATCTTTTTGTAACCAAATCCAGCTTTAAACTTCTCCACAACAGTATCATGGACCTGCCTGTTGTGTTCCTTGGTCTTCATGATGCTATCTGCGCTTTAAACAGAACACTGAGACTATCACAGAGCAGGTGCCTTTATACGGAGTCTTGACTACACACAGGTGGCTTATATTTATCATCATCAGTCATTTAGGACAACATTGGATCATTCAGAGATCCTCAATGAACTTTTGCAGTGAGTTTGCTGCACTGAAAGTAAAGGGGCCGAATAATATTGCACGCCCCAATTTTCAGTTTATTCTTTTTTACAAAGTTTAAAATAAGCAATAAATTTCGTTCAACTTCACAATTGTGTCCCACTTGTTTTGGATTCTTTACCATAACATTAACATTTTTATCTTTATGTTCGAATCTTGAAATGTGGGAAGAGGTTACAAATTCAAGGGGGCCAAATACTTTTGCAATGTTCTGTATACCACTTTGGCCTATCAGGTCGTCACAGGATATTGTGCAATCTGCCCTTCTGTACAATATCCACCTCCTCCTTGGTTACGGGTCCTTAACCTTTGGACTTGCCAAGAACAAGCTAATCAAAATCCTAGGAACACTCTGCACCACACCCAACAGACACACCAGTGGCCGACCTGCGTGGAATAGGGTAGCCCACTTGGGGGGTTGGTTAAGGGGGGATCAGGAGTGTCAGAAGACAGTTAGTTAAGCGGTGACTCAGAAGGGGAGTGGTCACAAGTCAGTGGAGTGGTGACTCTTGAGAGGAGAGGTCAGGAGCTGGGCTCCTTGAGACTACTAGCTGGCAGACATTGGTCTGCGCCTGGTAGGATCTGGACCCCGGTCGCAGGGGATCGTGACAAGGGGCATGGACTGTCGAGGAGGACAGCCGGCGGTCTTGTGCCATCACCGAGCAGGGGCCAGGGTACGACGGGGTATGTGGACCCTAGGTCAGAAAGAAGCTTCAGGCATCCTGGCAATTTACCCGACGAGGAAGGAGCCTTCAAGATCCGTTCTCCACCCGCTCCAAAATCGAGGTACTAGCGCAACGAGGGGGATAGGACTTTCCTACTACACGGTCGAGAAAATCCCAAGCGTGAACCCTGAGAGCAAGCTCACCCAGTTAGCCATACTTGTGAGCGGGACCCGATTAGTTTTATACTAAAGGGACCAACCAGAAGACTAGGTGCCAAGGCAAAGGTCACAGACTAACAGGCAACACCAATGGGCACGGGATCCAGGCGTGCTCCCTCTCAGCGGCAGCGGTGTCCACAACTTTTGTTTACCACAGTTGTCGGTGTCAGAGTTTTTGGACTGAGTGAGTACGCAAGTGAACCTTACCTCCCCAACGGCACATCCCTGTGACCATCAGCAAGTCCCGGGGCCTTCCACCCCTACCCGTGGAGGGGTTAAACACCTGGCTGCCCACTCCATCGCCACCGGGTACTCCTCAGCTGAAGCGGTGGTACTCCACCTTACCACACACCACGGGTGGTGTCACAAACTTTGACCAAACAGCCCCTTGTAAATACTCCCCCTTTTATTCGAGTGGCCGCACTACCCAGACCCCCGGGTTCGGAGACCCTCGAGCCACCGCGGATCCGGATCCGAGCAGCCCGGCTGCTGACACGGGGCGGCACAACTCCTGGTGCAAAAAATTCAGCACTTCTTTCTTTGATGGCTTGTGACTATCCATCTTCCTCTTGATTACATTCCAGAGGTTTTCAATGGGGTTCAAGTCTGGAGATTGGGCTGGCCATGACAAGGTTTTGATGTGGTGGTCCTTCATCCACACATTGATTGACCTACCTGTGTGGCATGGTGCATTGTCCTGCTGGAAAAACTAGTCCTCAGAGTTGGGGAACATTGCCTGAGCAGAAGGAAGCAACTGCTTTTCCAGGATAACCTTGTATGTGGCTTGATTCATACGTCCTTCGCAAAGTTTCCCACCACACTTGGTTCATCAAGAATGACTTAAAGGGAACCATTCACCAGAGTTGGCGACTATAAGCTGCGGCCAGCACCAGTGAGCCCTTATATACAGCATTACAGAATGCTGTATATAAGATCCCAGGCCACTGTGTAGAACGTTAAAAAACATTTTTAAAATACTCACCTAGAGGGGTGGTCCGGTCCAATGGGTGTCACTGCTCTCTGGTCCAGCGTCTCCTCTCTGCGGCGATCGCCATCTTCCTTTTATCCAGCCCAGGCAAGCATTGCGGTCCTGCGCAGCCGCACTTTGATCTGCCTTGCTGAGGGCAGATTAAAGGACTGCAATGCACAAGTGCAAGGAAAGGGTAAAGACTGACCATGCATGCTCTGAGCAGGGCAGATCAAAGTCCGCCTGTGCAGGAGCTCAATGCCGGCTACTGCGGACGACATGGGATGCGTCATGCATACGGGCCTCAGAAGAAGGAGGACGGAGAAATCCGCAGAGAGTAGGCGCCGGACCGGAGAGCAACACCCATCAGACCGGACCGCCCCTTTGGTGACTATAATAAAAGTATTTTTTAGGTTATACAGAGCAGCCTGGGCTCTTATATTCTGGAATGCTGTATATAAGAACTCACTGGTGGTGGCCGCAGCTCATAGGGGATAATCCTGGTGACAGGTTCCCTTTAGCACAGATAGAAGCTAAACCATCTGAATCAGCCTGTTTGTAATAGCTGAGAGAGCAGATGTGGTGTGCCATCTCAGCTAGGTGACTGGAGGGGAGATTTTCTCTGTGCCTGTGCCAGGTGTGGAAAATCTGTTATTTGTAGAGTGGAGCTGCTACTTGGAAATACTATAAGGTGCGGCAAAGAAGTGACTACAAACGCAGGATCTCGGCATGAGAGAGTATAAAGCAATTGCTGATGCGGTGAGCAGGGGCTACACCCGTGAAGATGAGCTAGGGAACTTGTGACGCCAGAAAACGCCCTAGGAACCAGTTGTCATTCACTCAGAAGCAAGCTCTATGAGGCACAGTAAAGGGGTGACCTAAAATGAAATTTTATTTTAATACTAAATTTCTATTTAATATACTAACCTTGTTTCAATCATTTTTACTAATGCAGTATTCTTATCCTTTTTGTAATATTCTTTAATTGAAAATTCGCTATTCTTCCCTCACTACTCTGTTTCATTTCATTTTTTTTTACTATTTTTTTTGCGATGACTAGGGATGAGCAAACCTGAACATTTGGGCTTCGTACTGCACACCTAGTGTCCAGGGCTCTAACTCGAACAAGGACTTTTAAAAAAAAAGTCTGTGTCCAAGTTCAGAGTTTGGGTGTTGTTCATATGCTAATAAAGTTTGTTGAAAGGCTGCAAAACAAGCCAAGGTAAAGCAGACAGTTGGGGGCTGATATTATCATGCTAAGAAGACCCATGGTAATTGGGCCCTTCCCAGCCTAAATATACCAGCCCGCAGCCGCTCCAGAAGTGGCACAACCATTTGATGTACCAGTTCTGGCACTTTGCCTGGCTCTTCCCGGCTGCCCTGGTGTGGTATCACTCGGAGTAATATTTTTGGGGTTGATGTCAGCTGTGAATTTACAGCTGGCATCATGCCCAGGCGTTAGTAATAGATAGGCATCTATCAGACAGTACAAACACGGCAAGTGTACAGTTAAAAAACACACACACCCACACACACAGGAAAAAAATAGTTTATTTGAATAAAGACTCCCCCACACTTCCTTGTTCAATTTTTTAAGTTTGGTATCTGACCTGAAGAATTAGCTTAAGGCCCTGTCACACACGGAGATAAATCTGTGGCAGATCTGTGGTTGCAGTGAAATTGTGGACAATCAGTCCAGGTTTGTGGCTGTGTACAAATGGAACAATATGTCCATCATTTCACTGCAACCACAGATCTGACAAAGATGTATCTGTGTGTGTGACAGGGCCTTTAGTATTTATTATTGATCAACAACTATGTTCTCAATCAACCCAAAAGACTCATAAATATCAAAGCTTAATATTTTTGGAAGTTGGAGTGTTTTGTTTTTATATTTGGCCATCTTAGGAGGATATCTGTTTGTGCAGGTAACTATTACTGTGCAGAATTATTAGGCAACTTAATAAAAACAAACATATTCCCATCTTACTTGTTTATTTTCACCAGGTAAAGTAACTCCACAAAATTTAGAAATAAACATTTCTGACATGCAAAAACAAAACCCCCCAAAAATTGTGACCAATATAGCTCCCTTTCTTTATGATGACACTCAACAGCCAACCATCCATAGATTACACTGGGGAACAATTTGAAAAAAAATTTCTGTTGAGTTAGGTTTTTGAGCTGATTTATACTAAAATTGGCATGCTGGTTCCAAAACTGTAGTCAGTTTTTTTCTATCACGTCAAGTTTTTCCTCCTCAACTTACCTGCCATAGAAGCACAATTGCACTGATTTCTGTAATACGACTTGTTATCTGAGTACAATTCGACTCATATAGAGCTACGTGGCAACTTGTAAGAGTAGTCACAACTGACAGTGTGGTGAGAGGTGTGTGCAGCTCCCAATACGTCATAATTATCAATATCTTTACACAAACAATGTATCATAGTAGGAATAAATAGGATTTGTGATAGCTTTTCTCTTTACATTGGGCGCTTAGTTGTAATTTATATATCTTTTATGATTTTTTTCTTTGTTAGTTTTCAAAGCTTGTAACTTTCCATCTCAGTGTTTTATTTACTTATGTACATATTTCCTTTGTTTCAGATCATGTCTGCTCCTTCTTCCTCTCGTCATAAATGCCTAAACAACCCTGACTCCTTCTGCTATATTTGTGGTGTTTTCACCATTCCAGTTCAAAGGGCAAACATCAGTGCATTTGTCAAACAAGCATATTTTGCATATTTTAAAGTAAAACTCGGTGATCAAGATAAGCCATGGGCCCCTCAAATAGTGTGCAAGCAGTGTGTCGAGAGTTTATGGATGTGGACCAAAGGAACACGTGAAAAGTTGGCATTTGGTATCCCCATGGTGTGGAGAGAGCAAAAAAGTCATTCCACAGACTGTTACTTCTGGTTAGTGAAAACCTCAGGATTTAACAGGAAAAATAAAAGTAAAATAGAATATCCAAATCTACCGTCAGCTATCAGACCAATGCCTCATTCAGCTGAAATTCCAGTGCCAGTTTTCGAACAGCTACCATCTCTAGAAGTTCTGAGTGATGTTGATGAACACAGTGACAGCAATGATGCAGAATTTGAAATTCACAAGGATTCAGTTCGTAAGGGATTTGATCAGCACGAGTTAAATGATTTAGCACCTGAATTGGGCTTATCAAAAAAAGCTTCAGAATTACTAGCATCAAGGCTGAAGGAGAAACAGTTACTTGAACAAGGAGCGAAGGTATCATACTTTCGTACTAGAGAAAGTACATTTTTGCAGTACTTTCGGTGTGACAGCGGTATTGTGTTTTGCCATAATATTCCTGGTTTACTACAAGAATTAGGGCTTTCAATATACAATCCAAATGAATGGCGACTGTTTATTGATAGCTCAAAGCGGAGTCTTAAGTGTGTCCTTCTACACAATGGCAATTTATTTGGTGCAGTCCCTATTGGGCATTCTGTCTCTCTTCGTGAAGAACATGGAGATGTAAAGACAGTTATTGAGTTATTGAAATATGACACACACAATTGGATCATCTGTGTGTTGACCTTAAAATGGTTTGCTTCCTTCTTGGTCAGCAACGTGGGTACACAAAGTATCCCTGCTTTCTCTGTATGTGGGATAAATGTTCAAAATGAAAGGACGGTTTTTTTTACCGCGCTATAAACCACAATGGGTGTTTGTAAAATAAAGATTCTTTTATTAAAACATTCCTACGCGTTTCAGAGGTATACACACCTCCTTCTTCAGGGAAAAATCATACAGATATAAGAAATACAAGAGTTTATATAGGAGTACCCAGGAGAAGTCACGCTCCTGAAAAAAACCATTTATCTCATGACTCATAGCCACGAGGAGTGAGCTATGAGTCATGAGATAAATGGTTTTTTTCAGGAGCGTGACTTCTCCTGGGTACTCCTATATAAACTCTTGTATTTCTTATATCTGTATGATTTTTCCCTGAAGAAGGAGGTGTGTATACCTCTGAAACGCGTAGGAATGTTTTAATAAAAGAATCTTTATTTTACAAACACCCATTGTGGTTTATAGCGCGGTAAAAAAACCCGTCCTTTCATTTTGAACATTTATAACTCTCTCCAACGGGACCGCAGCTTTAACCACTCCAGCACTCACACAAGTCTGCACAGGGGTTGTGACTGGCACAACCTGATCAGGTGAGTGTATTCATTTCCTTTTCGCCTTAAACCCATATACCGGGTAAGACACTATTTTCTTGCGCCTTTTCCCTCCTCAGATTTCCTGTATGTGGGATAACAGAGCTCGAGAAAAGCATTGGGTTGAGTCGAATTGGCCTCCAAGATCTGGTCTTAAAACTGGAGATCCTAACATTCTACATCAGCCACTTGTTGACAGGAAGAATATACTATTCCCACCTCTGCACATAAAACTAGGTCTCATGAAGCAATTTGTAAAAGCATTGCCAATTGACGGCGACTGTTTTAAGTACATCATGTTGGCACTTCCTGGACTGTCCATTGAAAAAATCAAGGCTGGTGTGTTTGATGGTCCACAAATTCGACAGCTCATCAAAGATGAACATTTCACCGGGACTATGTCAGATCTTGAGAAGAATGCTTGGTTATCATTCAAAGACGTCGTCAAGAACTTTCTTGGAAATACACGTGCAAGTAATTACAAAGAAATTGTTCAGAAACTATTGGAGAGCTACAAAGCGCTAGGTTGCAACATGAGTATTAAAGTACATTTTCTGCATTGCCATCTTGCCAACTTTCCGGAAAATCTTGGTGCTGTTAGCGATGAGCAAGGTGAACGATTTCACCAAGATTTGAAGGTTATGGAAGACCGTTACCAGGGTAGATGGGATGTACATATGATGGCTGACTATTGCTGGAGCATCAAACGTGATTGTCCTCAAGTTAAACACTCCAGAAAAAGCTATAAATGTACATTTTTACCTTAAATACTTGCATATATATAACCTTTGTAAAAAACATGATAGTGTTAAAAAACATATTTGTCATGCCTATTTCTTATATATTTCATTTTTTGTTCATATTTGTACTATTTAAAAATAAAAACACTTTTTAGGTACAGTAGTTTACATATTTTTGAGAAGACTTGACGTGATAGAGAAAAACTGAGATAATTTCTGGATTCAGCATCCAAAAATTAATTAAGAACAGTTGTCTGACCTAACTCCTAAAAAATTGCGTTCCCCAGTGTTATGTAAGTTGCTTGATCTGTTTACGATCAACATTGTATGCAGCAGCCACCACAGCCTCCCAGACACTGTTCCGAGAGGTGGACTGTTTTCCCTCCCTGTAGATCTTATATTTTATGAGGGACCACAGGTTCTCTATGGGGTTCAGATCAGGTGAACAAGGGGGCCATCTAATTATTTTTTCATCTCTTTAGACCTTTACTGGCCAGCCACGCTGTGGAGTAGTTGGATGCATGTGATGGTGCATTGTCCTGCATGAAAATCATGTTTTTCTTAAACAATACCGACTTCTTCCTGTACCACTGCTTGAAGACATTATCTTATGGTTCTTGTTCAAAGGTGGTCGTTTTTCAGCCTTCCTTACCTTGGCCATTTCCCTGAGTATGGCACACCTTGTGCTTTTTGATACTCTAGTAACGTTACAGGTCTGATATATGGCCAAACTGGTGGCAAATGGCATCTTGGCAGCTTCACGCTTCATTTTCCTCAATTCATGGGCAGTTATTTTGCGCCTTTTTTGCCCAACACGCGTCTTGCGACCCTGTTGGCTATTAGCCATAAAACGTTTGATTGTTCAGTGATCAGGCTTCAAAAGTTTGACAATTTCAAGACTCCTGCATCCCTCTGCAAGACATCTCACAATTTTGGACTTTTCAGAGCCTGTCAAATCTCTCTTCTGACCCATTTTGTCAAAGGAAAGGAAGATGCCTAATAATTAAGCACACCTTATATAGTGTGTTGATGTCATTACACCACACCCCTCCTCATCACAGAGATGCACATCACCTCATTTACTTAATTAGTGGTTTGCTCTCAAGCATAGCTTGGAGTAGGACAACATGTATAAAGATTATCATGTGATCAAAATACTCATTTGTCTAATAATTCTGCACACAGTATATGTGTGTGTGTATATATATATATATATATATATATATATAATATATATATATATATATATACACATAAATATATACATATATATATATATATATATATATATAAAAAAGAAGGTGGCCCGATTCTAACGCATCGGGTATTCTAGACTTTACGTATTGTGTAGTTCATGTATGATTTTTGTTATATATTTATATATATATATATATATATATATATATATATATATATATATATATATATATATATATATATACAGTGCCTACAAGTAGTATTCATAGTATTCAACCCCCTGCAGATTTAGCAGGATTACACATTCAGAATTAACTTGGCATTGTGACATTTGGACTGTAGATCAGCCTGGAAGTGTGAAATGCACTGCAGCAAAAAAGAATGTTATTTTTTTTTTTTTTTTTAAATTGTGAAAAGTTTATTCAGAAGGTCATTTATTATTCAACCCCTCAAACCACAAGAATTCTGTTTGGTTCCCCTAAAGGATTAAGAAGTATTTCAGGCACAAAGAACAATGAGCTTCACATGTTTGGATTAATTATCTCTTTTTCCAGCCTTTTCTGACTAATTAAGACCCTCCCCAAACTTGTGAACAGCACTCATACTTGGTCAACATGGGAAAGACAAAGGAGCATTCCAAGGCCATCAGAGACAAGATCGTGGAGGGTCACAAGGCTGGCAAGGGGTACAAAACCCTTTCCAAGGAGTTGGGCCTACCTGTCTCCACTGTTGGGAGCATCATCCGGAAGTGGAAGGCTTATGGAACTATTATTAGCCTTCCACGGCCTGGACAGCCTTTGAAAGTTTCCTCCCGTGCCGAGGCCAGGCTTGTCCGAAGAGTCAAGGCTAACCCAAGGACAACAAGGAAGGAGCTTCGGGAAGATCTCATGGCAGTGGGGACATTGGTTTCAGTCAATATGATAAGTAACGTACTCCACCGCAATGGTCTCCGTTCCAGACGAGCCCGTAAGGTACCTTTACTTTCAAAGCGTCATGTCAAGGCTCGTCTACAGTTTGCTCATGATCACTTGGAGGACTCTGAGACAGACTGGTTCAAGGTTCTCTGGTCTGATGAGACCAAGATCGAGATCTTTGGTGCCAACCACACACGTGACGTTTGGAGACTGGATGGCACTGCATACGACCCCAAGAATACCATCCCTACAGTCAAGCAAGGTGGTGGCAGCATCATGCTGTGGGGCTGTTTCTCAGCCAAGGGGCCTGGCCATCTGGTCCGCATCCATGGGAAGATGGATAGCACGGCCTACCTGGAGATTTTGGCCAAGAACCTCCGCTCCTCCATCAAGGATCTTAAGATGGGTCGTCATTTCATCTTCCAACAAGACAATTACCCAAAGCACACAGCCAAGAAAACCAAGGCCTGGTTCAAGAGGGAAAAAATCAAGGTGTTGCAGTGGCCTAGTCAGTCTCCTGACCTTAACCCAATTGAAAACTTGTGGAAGGAGCTCAAAATTAAAGTCCACATGAGACACCCAAAGAACCTAGATAACTTGGAGAAGATCTGCATGGAGGAGTGGGTCAAGATAACTCCAGAGACCTGTGCCGGCCTGATTAGGTCTTATAAAAGATGATTATTAGCTGTAATTGCAAACAAGGGTTATTCCACAAAACATTAAACCTAGGGGTTGAATAATAATTGACCCACACTTTTATGTTGAAAATTTATTAAAATTTAACTGAGCAACATAACTTGTTGGTTTGTAAGATTTATGCATCTGTTAATAAATCCTGCTCTTGTTTGAAGTTTGCAGGCTCTAACTTATTTGCATCTTATCAAACCTGCTAAATCTGCAGGGGGTTGAATACTACTTGTAGGCACTGTATATACATGTTGTTGTGTGTAGTTACCAAGTGTTTGTGTATGGCGCTGTAAATGTTCTGGGTGTTGTCTGGGTGGGGGGGGTGTGAGAGCGGTGTTGTATGTGTGTTGCGTTTTGTGTGTTGCGTTGTTTGTGGAGCGCTGTGTGTCTGCAGCATTCTATGTGTGTGGTGCGGTCTGTAATGCGCGGTGTGTGTGGAGTGCGTGTGTGTGTTTTGGGGGGAGGTATGTTTTGTGCAGTGTGTGTGTTGCGCGGTATGTGCGTATATTTATGTATGCCGCGGTGTTTGTGTGTTGGGTGTTGTGTGTGTGTGGCGTTGTCTGTGTGTGTGTGGTGTGTTGTGCGGGTGTGGCGGTGTGTGTGTGTGTTTTGGGGGGAGGTGTGCACCCCTCATCGTGCTCCATCCCCCATGCTGCGCACCCCTCATCGTGCTCCATCCCCCATGCTGCGCACCCCCCATCATGCTCCATCCCCCATGCTGCGCACCCCCATTGTGCTTCATCCCCGATGCTGCGCACCCCCCATCGTGCTCCATCCCCCATGCTGCACACCCCCCATCATGCTCCATCCTCCATGCTGCACACCCCCCATTGTGCTCCATCCTCCATGCTGCGCACCCCCCATCCTGCTCCATCCCCCATGCTGCGCACCCCCCATCGTGCTCCATCCCCCATGCTGCGCACCCCCCATCGTGCTCCATCCCCCATGCTGCGCACCCCCCATCGTGCTCCATCCCCCATGCTGCACACCCCCATCATGCTCCATCCTCCATGCTGCACACCCCCCATTGTGCTCCATCCTCCATGCTGCGCACCCCCCATCGTGCTCCATCTCCCATGCTGCACACCCCCCATCGTGCTCCATCCCCCATGCTGCGCACCCCCCATCGTGCTACATCTCCCATGCTGCGCACCCCCCATCGTGCTCCATCCTCCATGCTGCACACCCCCCATCGTGCTCCATCCTCCATGCTGCACCCCCCCATCGTGCTCCATCCCCCATGCTGGGGCCGCCGGGGGAGGGTCCGATCGTGGCAACGTGTGCCGGGGGTGGGGCTGAGCGGGCGAGGCGTCAGCGTATGCTGGCTCCCTGCACATGTGTACTGGGAGCCGGTGTACGCTGGTAACCATGATACACATGGGGTAACTAAGGGAACCGCTTCCTATAGTTACGCAATGTGTATCATGGTTACCAGCGTGTCCGCCGGGGGCGGGGCCGAGTGTGCCAACGTGTGGCGGGGGTGAGCGGGCGAGGCGTCAGCGTATGCCGGCTCCCTGCACATATGTACTGGTAGCCGGTGTACGCTGGGGCGGGCGATGCGTGCGGAGGTCCGGGGTGAGCGGCTAATCCATGCGGGGGGCGGGGCCAGGCCGAGGCGAGCGGCCAATCCGTGGGGGGGTGGGGCCAGGCCGAGCCCAGCGGCCAATCCGACAGTTGTCACTTTTATGACACTGTCACGGTGACAGAATTTTGGAGCAAGACAGACAGACAGACAGACAGAATAAGGCAATTATATATATTTATATATATATATATATATATACAGTATATATATATATATATATATATATATTTATATATATATATATATATATATAAAAAGGTAGGCATTTTGCAAACATACCCTGAGTATTCCGCCTATAACTGTAAAAAAAACTAATTGACCTTATTTCAGTAAATAAGGTTTGTAGAGATTTGTTCAGATACAGATACTGTAAGTATCCATTATGAAGCTAGCTAGAATTAGTGAAAAATGTATGGACACTGCCCTACCCATTCCCAACAAGTGGAATCTTGTGGCTATAGACATCTCCTTTTTATTTTCTTTGCAGTTTTTCTTTTATAGGCCACCTCTTTTCTTGAGCCGCTGTGATTTTATGGCACAATATATATTATGTAAGTAGATAAAAAAATACTAGAGCAGCAGACCTCGTGTCACATCTATTTTAACACACTGTGACAAATCTCCTTATATACGGCCAGTGATGTGATACAATACACTCACCAGATGGGCACAGCTGGGGATTGAGTGTGGGGGTCTCTGCCAGAAATATATTTGTGTAGGTATCCAGATGGCCCTGGATTTTTCACTTTGATACACACACATACTGTATACTCAAAAAATGTATTTTATTAGTGATAGCTACAGTTTTAGATCTGATACTGCATGAATGCCATGATTGGAAGCCTGTTATTTTTCTGATGTGGCAGAAAACAGAAAATTCTGAAGGTTTATAGTTAATCAAACCCCCAAACAACTATCGAGTAAAAGGCTGTGTTGACACCAGGGATATACATAGAAATTATGGGGTCCTGTAGCAGAAGTTCTAATTACCCCAACCCTCCCTCAAAAAAAACAATTACGGTAATTTATATTCAGGTCAGCAACTAAGAACATATCTCAGAACTTTACAGCCCTTATTAAGTAATTTTATTTCTATTGAAGCCTCTAGATTCCTCTTTATTGCACCCATAAAGTTTGATGGCAACAAAAGTGCCCCACAAATACTGTATGATACCCCCATAGTCAATTTCTCCACAGTACCCTCCCCTACTGTACCACCCCTCGATTACACCAGCAACGTATGGTGACCCCAACACAGTATGATCCCCAACTGTGAGCCCTCAATGCTATATCATTAGTTTACATACAGTATAATGGCCCCCATACCTCTTCACACTGTATAATGGCGCTGACACAGCCCTCCATAACGTATAAAGGATTCCTCATAGCCCTCCAAATATTAAAATGGCCCACACATAAGGGTACTTTGCACGTTGCGACATCGCTACTGCGATATCGTCGGGGTCAAATCGAAAGTGACGCACATCCAACGCCGGTAACGACGTCACAACGTGTAAAGCCTAGGAGAGAAGATGAACGAGCGTCAAACAGTCAAAAATCGGTGATCTGTGTCACGTCGTTCATTTCCATAATTTCACTGCAGCGACAGGTATGATGTTGTTCCTCATTCCTGCAGCAGCACACATCACTGTGTATGAAGCCGCAGGAGCGAGGAACATTGCGTGCAGCAGCCACCACAGCCTCCCAGACACTGTTCCGAGAGGTGTACTGTTTTCCCTCCCTGTAGATCTCACATTTTATGAGGGACCACAGGTTCTCTATGGGGTTCAGATCAGGTGAACAAGGGATCCATGTCATTATTTTTTCATCGTTTAGATCTTTACTGGCCAGCCACGCTGTGGAGTAGTTGGATGCATGTGATGGAGCATTGTCCTGCATGAAAATCACGTTTTTCTGGAACGATACCGATTTCTTCCTGTACCACTGCTTGAAGTTGTCTTCCAGAAACTGGCAGTAGGTCTGGGAGTTAAGCTTCACTCCATCCTCAACCCGAAAAGGTCCCACATGTTCGTCTTTGATGATACCAGCCCATACCAGTACCCCACCTCCACCTTACTGGTATCTGAGTTGGAGTGGAGCTCTCTGGCCTTTACTGATCCAGCCTCTGGCCCATCCATCTGCCCATCAAGAGTCACTCTCATTTCATCAGTCCATAAAACCTTTGAAAACTCATTCTTAAGATATTTCTGGCCCCAGTCTTGACATTTTATCTTATGTTTCTTGTTCAAAGGTGGTGGTTTTCAGGCTTCCTTACCTTGGCCATGTCCCTGAGTATGGCACACCTTGTGCTTTTTGATACTCAACAGTAACGTTGCAGCTCTGAAATATGGCCAAACTGGTGGAAAATGGCATCTTGGCAGCTTCACGCTTGATTTTCCTCAATTCATGGTCAGTTATTTTGCACCTTTTTTGCCCAACACGCTTCTTGCGACCCTGTTGGCTATTTGCCATGAAACGCTTGATTGTTCGGTGATCACGCTTCAAAAGTTTAGCAATTTCAAGACTGCTGCATCGCTCTGCAAGACATCTCACAATTTTGGACTTTTCAGAGCTCGTCAAATCTAACTTCTGACTCATGTTGCCAAAGGAAAGGAAGTTGCCTAATAGGTATGCACCCCTTATATAGGGTGTTGATGTCATTACACCATACTCCTCTTCATTACAGAGATGCACATCACCTGATTTACTTAATTGGTAGTTGGCTCTCAAGCCTATACAGCTTGGAGTAGGACAACATGTATAAAAATTATCATGTGATCAAAATACTCATTTGCCTAATAATTCTGCACACATTGTAGTCCTCCACCAGTGTACCCACTGATTTAAAAATAAATAAAAAAACTCACCTCTCCTGTGTTCCCCGGTGCTCTAGCCTCCATGCAAGCGTCCTGCAGCTCTGCACATCTCTGCACAATGGACATGCAGTAGTGACATCATCGTGCCCACTTTGCTGAGATGTCAGAGCACAGACACAGTATGACAATAATGGCGGAGGGAGCAGAGCATTTCCTCTTTCATCATTGCATTCAACTGTATTGACATCCGCGATGCTGATACAGTTGACAGTGCAATGACGGGCATGGGTGGCCTGGTATCGGCGATAGCACCAATCCCCCCCGACTCACAGGTCTTATAGCAGCCATGTAGTTTCCCGCCTTTGGTGGTACACCATTGGTTTACGCCTTGCAGTCATGTCTGTGTGCTGGCCCAGCAGCGGATCAAACCGCTCGGATCAGGGGATAGCGTCCATTCGTGGATCGAGGATCTCCGGACCCGGAGGCTTAGGGGCCACACTCTAAAGTAAAAGGGGGATATTTACACGGGAGTTATAGTTTGTGACGCGATGGTGTGCGGTAACTGGGAGTACCGCCGCTGCTGTTGGGAGTACCCGGGGTGCTGGAATGGGGCAGCAAGGTGTCGTTACCCTCCACGGGTTGGGGTATGCCCCGGGACTCTGGATGATGATACTGGGTGCCGTAACGGGGAGATCACTCATGTACTCACTCAGCCAGTAAGCAGACGCTGACAACCGGGTAAACCAAGTCTCTGGGTGCCACTGCCGCTCAAAGGGGAGCTTGTCCGGGTCCCGTCCACTGCAGTGCTGCCTGATGATCCGTGACCTGCCTCCTGGCACAAAGTTTAAATTCACCATAGTGACCCGGTAGTCTCAAACTTGCCGGGCCCCACTCCCCACTATGGCTAAGTATGGGAGCCTGCTCTCAGGGCTCAAGCTTGGGATTTTAGTGGGTTGCTTGTATGGAAGGCCCTATCCCCCTCGTTGAGCTAATGCCTGGATTCTGGAGCTAGTGAGAACAGTCCATGAAAGCTCCGTTCTCCGCAGGTTAATTGCCGGGTTGCCTGAAGCTTCTCCCCGACCTAGGGTCTGTGTACCCTGCCGTGCCTTCAGTCCCGGACCGGTGATAGGACAAGGCTGCTGACTGTCCTCCTTGACAGGTCCAGGCACCTTGCCTCAGTCCCCTGCAACCGTGGGGTCCGACTCCTCTAGGTCCAGACCACCGTCTGCAACCTAGACAGCTACTCTTGGGAGCACCACTCCCTGCCTCCTTACTTCACAACTCTCACTTCACTCTCTACTCTGACACTCCTCACCTCCCCTTCCTGACCCCTAGGTGGGTGACCCTATTCTGCTCAAGCCGCCCACTGGTGTGTCTGGTGGGTATGGTGCAGGGTGTATCTAGGATTTGATTTGCTGTTGGGGGCAGCACTGCAAGATGGGGACCCAGAACCATGAGAGATTTGAATACTGCACTAAAGAGAAAGAGCGTGTAGTACCCTGTGACGACCTGATAGTCCAGGGGCGTCACATTTGCAGTTTAAAGAAAAAACAGTGAGTGTGGATACATTGGTGCATAATGTTAGTGGAGAATTATTCCATAAATATAATTTTGGTAAGCCAAAATTATAATCAGAAAATGACTTGTTGTTTAAATATTTTTGTTAAATGTAATTTTTTTCCAATATTATTTTTTATTTTTTTCCCATATCTCAATCTGTTTTAAAAGTTAAAAATAAAAATCTTTCAATTTTCACAAGGGCCACTGGGGCTTTTTTACAGTTTAACTTCCTGTTGTTTCATGAAATTCACACACAGATTAGCAGTAGTGATGGGTGAACCCGAGCTTTAAAGTTTGGGGTCCGTACCGGACATCTAGTGTCCGTGCACGGACCCAAAACATGGACTGTTCAGGGAAGTCCGTGATGCTGTTTGGGTTTGTCCACCTGGATAATAATTAAAAAAAATACAGTTAAAATAAAACAAAATAGAGATTAAAACAGGACAGTTATACTTACTGAGCCTCCCGCGCAGCTGTAACACTACTTCGGGGTCCACTCATTAACTCTCATGCATATTCACTGTTTTCCTCCCCCACTCTCTGTGAGCGCATCTGTGATTGGTTGTGTAGTGTAAAAATAAATATATAATTGGAAAAATTCGGTGTAGGTTCCCCCATATATTGATACCCAGTGCAGATAAATCAGACAGCTACAGGCTGCAGCCCCTAGCTGTGTTCATTATCTTGGCTGTGTATCAAAATACGAGGGACCCTGTGCAACTTTTTTAAAATTATGTAAATAAATAATTTAAAAAACATTGTGCGGTTCCCCCTAATTTTGATACCCAACCAACTTAAATTGGACAGCTGGGGGCTAAAATTCTCATAGACCCCTCCCCATTACTAACCTTGGGCTTGATGACAGCTGTGATTTTTTGACAAATCAAAGCTGTCATTGATTATCATCAATTATTTATTACCCTGATTGCTAGCGCACCAGACTCTTATAGAACTGTAACGGAACTTCTGACTGCTGGCCAGCTCGTAATTATGGGCACAAGATGGCGCCGATTGACTGGAATATTGCAGACAAAAAGTGAAGACATCGGAAGGTGAGCGTAAGTCAGTGGGTAGGGGTCTTAGATTTAAAGTGCCACTCCAGCGCTGAAAATAAAAAAACTGGTGGTGCTTTAAAATGTGTCATACAACATAACACGTTACACAGCAATACAAAAGAGAGAATTTGTCACATAGCATATGAAGGTAGAAAAAGTCACCTAGTCTGCGTGCACAAACATCCCAACGTGTAATTGTTCGGATTCGGCCACCCTGATAATTAAAAGAAAAAGGAAAAAGAAAGAAAATAAGGAATAAAGCAGGAGCATTATACTTAATGAGTCTCCCACGCAGCTGTAACACCACTTTCGAGTCTGCTCATTAACCCTCATTCATATTCACTGCTTCCCTTGCCCACTGTGAGTCCCAGTTGGAATCACACATGCTGTCTGCGTCTCTTTAATGGTGTAAAAATAAATAAATAAATTGGCGTAGGGTCCCCCATATTGTGATACCCAGCTCAGCTAAAGTAGACGGTTACTGGCTGCAGCCCCCATCCTTGTGCTTCTCTTGGCTGTATATCAAAATAAGAGGGACCCATTGCAGTTTTTTTTAATTATTAAATTAAATAATTTTAAAAAATGGAGTGCAGTCCCCTCCAATTTTGATACCCAGCCATGATAAAGCTGACAGCAGGGGGCTGGTATTCTCAAGCTGGGGAGGTCCATGGGTATTGGGCCCTCCAGCCTAAAATTAGCAGCCTGCAACCACTCAGACTTGTTAGATGTGACGATTCCAGCACTTTACACAGCTCATCCTGATTGTCCTGGTGCAATCGGGGTAATATAAGGGGTTAATGACAGCTCACAGCTGCCACTAAGCCCTAGATTAGAAATGGAAGGTGACTATGAGACCTTCCCTATTACTAATACTGTAAGTAAAGAGAAATAAACAGAAACACCGGAAAAAAAATTATGTGAGATAAAATACAAAAAAATTCCCTCTTTCTCCAATTTATTAACCCCAAACACTCAGGCCTGACGTAATGCACAAGGTGCCACAACGATCTCAGCCTGCTACATACTAAAGTCGCAGCGCGTGAGCACATTAGAAAATGTGACCACCCACTGTGACTTAAGGCAGAGACTGATTGAGCCTCAGGTATGAGTGGTGACGCCACTCAGTTTATCTGTGGTCACAGCTGGAGGTTCCCACGGTACATCACTTGTGACCATAGGTAAACTGACCTCAGGTGACCTCATTGAACTCAATGCCCTTACCTCAGGTGAACTCTTTCAGTTTAATGAGAGCTGCATCTCCTGGCAGAAATCCGCATTTATTTTGCTCAGAGATACAGATATGGTGCTGAAATTTATATACCAATTTCCTGCACCAAAACTGCATCTCCTGACAAAAAAAATAAAAACATATCAAAACATGATGCTATTTTGATGCAATATTTTTCCAGGAGATGCAGATTTGGTTCTGAAATTTGTACACCAAATTTCTGCACCAAATCTGGATCTTCTGGCAAAAAATGCATCTAAACGCGATGCGGAAATTATGGGGGTTCGCCAGAAGATGCAGATTTGATGCAGAAATTAGGGGTTTGAAGTTCTTGCAACTCTTGGCAAAAAAATGTAAAAATCTGTTTTCCTGACAGGAAATGGAAATTTGCTGCAGAAATCTGGTACCGACACTTCAGCACCAAATTTACATCTCCTGACAAGTCACAAATCAACGAGACTGACCAGAGCAACACTGAAAACAGATACTTTAAGTATTTATGACAATGGGTTATCTTATAGCAGGGGTGGGAAACCTCCTTTCTTCAACCCCTGGACAGATTCCCAGTGGATCCTAGTGCTTGAATCGGCAGTCAACAAAACGCAGCTTTAAACCCCCACTTGCAGTACGAGCACATGCATGTAGTATTCACTACTTCAACGCTGCATGAGCATATACTGAAGGATTATGTCCTCATGCTGGTGTAAGGATGTAATTTGTGAGTGGAGTGATATATATGCCTCAGCCCTCCAGAGTGATGTATATGCCCCCAGTCCTTGCAGTGATGTATATGCCGTCCAGCCTCCCCAGTGATGTACATGCCCTCAAACACCCCAGTAATGTATATGCCCACAGCCTATCCTGGATGTATGTATACCTCCAGCCTCTCTTTTATTGTATATGCCACAAGTGTCTCCTGTGATGTATATAACACTCCCAACTCCATGGCCAAGGGGTACTCCGAACCGGGCCGGACTAGTCCAGGGATGTTAGTGGTGGCGGGGTCTGGCTGCCTGACCCTGGCGGTGTCTTTTTCTATGATGGGAGTTGTATTTACAATGAAATAAAGTTTGTGACGCCACCTGTGGTTTTGCGGCTATGTGGGCCGCCGCTGCGCTGAGTGTTCACAGGGGCAGGTGGTGATGGCCCTACTGAGTTAATCTTGCACCCCACAGGTGGAGCGGGACCCCGCGGCGACCGTTGGAAATATGAAAAGTCTATGAGGGCAGGTTGTGACGCAGAAGGAATGGAGACGACACAGTGGCTTTGCAATAACAGTCTTTTACTCACTGTACCGGTTCCAAGTTAACAGCCAGATTAGTCCACCACGGTATGTTGGGATCCCCGGTGATGGGCATCTCCGGTATTACTAGAAAGTCATGAAGTCTCTTTTTAGTCTAGGGACCGGGACCCCGTTTGCGACCAAATCCCTCCACCGAGAGATGTTGCTTGTGGAACAAGACTATAGGGAAGTCTGGCACCCCTCCCCTAATTCCCTGGGATTCTCTCTTCAGCGTCACCAGCGTCGAGGAAGACTTCAGATCAGTATGGGACACAGAACAACACGGTCCCTGGAAGGCGTGCTTTAGAGCTCTTCCAGGTAGAACCGGCCAGACCGGGGGCAGGCTGGAGACACCGTGAGGAAGGGGACCAGTACCGGTAGATCTTGTGGGACGGAGGTGTACCGCCCCCGCGACAGCCGACGGATCCGGATGCGTAGTGCCTTGAGGGGTCTCCGAACCCGAGGCGGGGTCGCACGGCCTCTCGAAAATAAAAAGGGGGTTGAAACAGTGGATTGGATAGTGTTCGTGACGCCACCCACGGGTTGTGGTAAAATAGGATACCACCGCTGCTGCGTTTAGGAGAGAGGGAGAGCGCCCGGGAGCGATGGGATGGCAGCTGGTGCTGTTAACCCCTCCGTGGGCAGGGGGAAGGTGTCCAGGGGCTCGGTGATGGCAGGCTGGGGACCCGTTGGAAGCAAAGGGCCACAACGTACTCACACAGTCCAGAGATACTGACACCAGGTAAACCAAAGTCTTGAACGCCCTGCAGCCTTACTTCAAACACGCCCTTTTGGCGTTGCTGGTTGGTCTGTAGCCTTGTCTCTTGGCACTGTGTTTACACTTGGTGGATCCCTTTCGCCTAAAACTTCTCGGGTCCCGCTCACCTGCGTGGCTAGCAGAGTGAGCTTGCTCTCAGGGTTCACGCTTGGGATTTTCTGGGCGGTTTGGGAAGTCCTATCCCTCCGTTGCGCTAGTACCCGATTTTGGAGCGGGTGGAGAGCGGTTCATGAAGATTCCGTCCTCGTCGGGTGAATTACTAGGCTGCATAAAGCTACTTCCCAGCCTAGGGTCCACGTACCCCGTCGTGCCCTGGCTCCTGCCCGGTTGTAGCACAAGGCCACTGAACTGCCCTCCGTGGCAGTACCGTGCCCCCTGTCACTACGCCCTGCGACTGGGGTTCCAGCTACTTCCAGGCCAGGCCAACGTCTGGCACCTGGGATGTGTACAGGAGCCCAGCTCCGCAGCTCCCTCTCCTGTCACTGCTCACTGACACTCTCTGACTACAACTGACACTTCTGGCCCTCCTTCTACCATCCCTCCATCTGGGCGGCCCTATTCCCCTCAGGCTGCCCAATGGGTGTCTGGTGGGTGTGGTGCAGAGTGTTCCTCAGGATTTGTGTATACCTGTTCTTAGCAACACCAAAGGGACAGGACCCGTAACCAAGGAGGAGCGGGTACCATGCAGAAGGGCAGTTTGCACGGCACCCTTGTGACGACCTGATAGGCCAGGGCATCACAGAGGAGTTCAACAGAGGTCGCCGAAGGAGAGCTTCATTGCTTCACCGGGCCTGGCCCTACTACAGGGTGCAGAGCTCTAGGGCAAGTTATACTTTACGTTGGCTTTCAAAATCTGCAGGACGGAAATATTTCAAGTCTCCTGCCCACTACCCAAATAGCTCAAGGCACAGTGATACACAGGATCCGGGACTGAGTTTAGCGGTTCGTCCCAAGGCGAGAATCCACTTCACCTGCGATAGGGCTGGGACACTTAAACAATCAAGGTGATCCCCAAGGTGCTTTATGCCACGGGGATCAACACAGCACATCTTAGAGAAGGAGAGACCCACAGAGACTGCCATACCAGACCTAACCTCTGACCTACCCGGGATCGACCAGAGCTTCATCACGGCAGAGACCAGTGCCCGGGGTGTGGCATGGAACTAGTAAGTAAAGACCTGGAACCCGCACCTATTGACTCTGACTCTAACTGCCGTCACCCTGCGCTCTGGCGCCCACGGGGACTGCCGTGCTCCCACCATCCTCCCGGGACCTGCTCCGCCTGTGGGGAGCGATACCATCCTGGCTGCACCCAACATCTTCCCCGGTGAGAGACCCTGCAGTGATCGCCACCTACCTGGCCACATACCACAGGTGGCATCACAATCATCTAAAGACCTTCCTCACCGTCACCCCCATCCTCCACCTCTAACTACCACCTCCATCCTTTCTACCACCCTCCACCCTCCTTTCTGTACGCCTCAGGGCAACGGAACCGGGCCAGGCCGCCCCGTGATGACACAGAAGATCGGCATCTCAGGCCTGACAACGAGTAGGTTAAAACACCTGCCCCATGGGGCGCTACATATATGCCTCAGCGTCTCCTGTGATATATATGCCCCAGCTTTCCCCAGTGATGTATATGTGCCCTTAGCATCTCCTGTTATGTTAATTTGTCCCCAGCGCGTCTCCTGTGATGTATATGCCCCCAGCATCTCCTTTAAAACTAGAAGTCTCAGAAATTTCAATCTCCCCCCATTCCAAAGGTATCAGAGAGCAATAGAGAAGGGTGTTCAATTGCCGCGCCAACAGATCACTCATTCAGATGATGAAGACCAATGTCACTTTATTTTCATACAGGTCTACGCGTTTCTGGAGCACCTGCTCCCTTCCTCAGGACCGTCAGGTTAAAAATAACATCAAATCTCGAGATTTGATAGAAGACATTGGTCTTCATCATCTGAATGAGTGATCTGTTGGCGCGGCAATTGAACACCCTTCTCTATTGCTCTCTGATGTCTGCCACTGGGTGGCTGCAGCCGTGGATCCTGTTTTACATGCACTTATAGTAGTTGTGACTGTCACAACTACATCAGGTGAGTGAGTTTACTCCCCCTTCCCCACCCCACATATATCGGGGTAAGACCCTATTTGCGCTTTTTTTGTCCACAGCCTCCTTCTATACCCATTCCAAAGGTAGAAATGTTAAATTACCCCTCTCTGGGACTTCTAGTGTTAATGTAAATAAATTAGCGTCTCCTGTAATGTTTATGCCTCAGCATCTCCTGTGATGTAAATGCCCCTAGCGTTTCATGTGATGTATATGCCCCCAGAGCCTCCTGTGCTGTATGTGCCCCAGGGTCTCCTGTGCTGTATGTGTACCAGCATCTCCTGTGATGTACATTCCCCCAGAGTCTCCTGTGCTGTATGTGTAGCGCCCCACGGGGAAGGTGTTTTAACCTACTCATTGCCGGGCTGGAGGTGCAGATCCTCTGCATTATCATGGAGCGGCCTGGCCTGTTTCCGTTAAACCGAGGCGTACATGAAGGAGGATTGGAGGGTGTCAGGGAGGATGGAGGTAGTAGTCGGATGTTAGGAAAGTTTAATAGGTGATCGTGACGCCACCTGTGGTACGTGGCCAGGGATGGGGGCCACCGCTGCAGGGTCTCTCACCGTGGCAGATGTTAGGTGCAGCTGGGATGGTGTCACTCCCCACAGACGGAGCGGGATTACCCCAGGGAGGATGGCGGGGGTGGTAGTAGTCCCCGTTGTCGCCGCAGCGCTGGTTAAAGGAGGAGAGGCAGAGACAGGGGCTGCAGTTCCAGGTCTTGTTACTCACAAGTCTTTCAAGCGCTGCCCAGGGTACTGTTCTCTGCCATGATGGTCTCCAGTCGGTCCCAGATCCGTGAAAGGTCAAGTCCGGTATGTGTCAGCCTGTGAGCCCTTTCCTCCTTTGATACGCTAAGTATAGGACCCCCGTGGCATGAAGCACTTGAGGGCCCTGGTGTCAGTAAAGTCCCATTCTGTATGCTGATAGAGTGTTTCCGTTATGGGGATTCTGTATCCCGACAGCACCAGTCCTGTGGAAGCAGCTGCCCTGCCTCTCCTCAGCGACTGTGTTGAAAGCCTGGGCCCACAGAGCCGCTCGCGGCACGTCCGCTCTGCTCTGTGTCTGAAGCTGTTCTTCCCCTCTGTGGTAGTTGTGTTGTGTGTTCTGAGCTGCTGCCCCCAGTCGCTGACACCGGCTGGATCACTACTCTCACTAGGTCAACCTGCTCTTCCCACTGTGTGTTCCTGACTTCCCCTAGTGGTTGCTTCTCCCTGACCCTGAGTCCTCAGTCTTATGGATCTGGGGAGCCCCTGGTGCGGTGGCGTCCTGTAAACCCACAGCTGCAGTGACCTCTTACTGTGTTCCGACCCTGGCCCAGTCCCCATTGGGAAGGGCAACCCACTGACTGTATGTTTCTGTAGGTGGAAACCGGTACCGACCTTCCCTGGACCCAGGATAAGTACTACACCTTAATGGGGGTGCAGTATCCTGTGGTGCCTGAAGTTTCAGGGGCACCACATATGTGTCCCAGGGTCTTCTCTGCTGTATGTGTGGCGCCCCTGAGGTTCTAGTCGCCACAGAGTATTGCACCTTATTTAATGTGTGATATTCGCCTCAGATAAGGAGGGGGTTAATCACCGGTGTTCCACATTCCCACTTTACATACAGCTTAGGAGCCTTCTCACGGGGGGGTTGGCTCTGGGAAGATAGGGGGGTTGCCATCACGAAGCATGGGACTTCCCCAATCACTGAAGCCAGCCACCTCGGGGGCGGGTTCCACTTGTGGTAGAAGTAGGAGCAACTCACACAATCTTCAGTCTACCCGGGACACCAGTTCTGGGACACGACACCCCCATCCCTTTCTTCTCTTCAGAGGGCCTGCGGCTTAGAGCGGAGCGCACAGCCGAGTTTCCCACGGCTGGAAGGAAACTCTGAAAAAGGACTTTCTTCTTTCAAACACCGGTGACTGCTTCTAACTTATCCGAGGTCAACGGGTCAGATAAGGAGGGGGTTAATCACCGGTGTTCAACATTCACACTTTACATAAAGCTTAGGAGCCTTCTCACAGGGGGGGGGAGTTGGCTCAGGGTAGATAGGGGGTGGCCATCACGATGCATGGGACTTCCCTGGTCACTAAAGCCAGCCACCTGGAGGGGCGGGTTCTACTTGGGGTAGAAGTAGGAGCAACTCACACAATCTTCAGTCAGTCTACCCGGGACACCGGTTCTGGGACACGACACCATCACCTCTTTCTTCTCTTCTCTTCATGGGACCTGGGGCTTGGAGCGGAGCGCTCTGCCCAGGTTCTTCACGGCTGGAAGGGCAACTCTGAAAAAGGACTTTCTTCTTTCAAACACCGGTGACTACTTCTAACTTATCCAAGGTCGACGGGGCAAATCACAGGGGGTGACCAGTACCACCCAGGCGAGCGGCACGAAGAGTGAGTAAAGACACCTGGAACCGCAGCATCTGACTTAGACTCGTATTACCGGCGGCGCCGCCCCGCGCCTCAGTGCTAAAGGCAATCGCCATCACTACTCCCCTCATCATCCTCCCTAGGGCCCGTTCCACCTGTGGGGAGCGACAGCATCTCTGCTGCTACTACCTTTTCCCCCATCATCCCTACTTATTGGTGTACACCTTGGGGGCACGAAGCCGGGCAGGCCACCATGACATCTCAGATCATCACACCAGCCCGGTGACGAGTAGCTCATGTATGAGACCCCGTGCCTGATTCCCCCTACACCCTGGGTGTTACATATGTGCACAGAGTCTCCTGTGAGGTATATGCCACCAGCAACTCATGTGATGTATATACTGCAGCGCCTATGCCTCCTGCGATATAAAAACTGCAGCCTCCATGCTTCCTGAGATGTATATACTGCAGCCCCTATGTCTCCTGTGATATTTATACTGCAGCCCCCATGTCTCCTGTGATATATATAATACAGCCTCCATATCTTCTGTTATGTATATGCTCTAGCCCCAGGGTCACCTAGCATGTATGTACAATAGTCTGAGCATCTCCTATGTGATGTATATACAGCAGTCCCAGTGTACCGCCCCCGTGCCAGCGGCCGAGCCGCTCGGATCCGGAATCGCGGTGGATCGAGGGGTCTCTGGACCCAGGGGGTCGTGCGGACACTCGAATTAAAAAAGGGGACTATTTACAGGGGGGTTGGAAGTTCGTGACGCCACCCACGGTGTGTGGTAAGATGGAGTACCACCACTGCTATTGGGAGCGCCTGGTGCCGGTGGTATGGCAGCAAGGAGTTTGACCCCTCCATGGGAAGGGGGTTTTGCCCCGGGGCCCAGTGATGGTAGAGAAGGTGCCGTTGGGAAAGGAAAGGGTTTCTGCGTACTCACTCAGTCCAAGAATACTGACACCGACAGCTTGTAAACCAGAATTCTGAGCACTGCTGCAGCAAGGAGGGAGCACGCTTGGATCTGTGCCCTTGGTGTTGCCTGTTAGCCTGTCACATTTTTCGTGGCACTTTCTTCACTGTTTGGACCCTGTAGTGTGAAACTAGTCGGGTCCCGCTCACCCGTATGGCTAACGGAGTGAGCTTGCTCTCAGGGTTCACACTTGGGATTTTCTGGACTGTGTTTTGGGAAAAGTCCTATCCCCTCGTTGCGCTAGTACCCCGATTTTGGAGCTGGTGAGGGATGAATCTTGAAGACTTCACCCCCGTCGGGTAAATTACCAGGACGCTTGAAGCTACTTCCTGGCCTAGGGTCAACGTACCCAGTCGTGCCCTGGCCCCTGCCCGGAGATGGCTCAAGGGCGCCGGCTGCCCTCCTTGGCAGATCCGTGCCCCTTGACACGATCCCCTGCGACCGGAGTTCCAGCTCCTACCAGGCTCAGACCAACGCCTCCCACCTAGTAGTC
Organism: Anomaloglossus baeobatrachus; assembly: GCF_048569485.1. NCBI lineage: Eukaryota > Metazoa > Chordata > Amphibia > Anura > Aromobatidae > Anomaloglossus > Anomaloglossus baeobatrachus. The sequence goes on along the minus strand of NC_134361.1, from coordinate 113,246,060 downwards.
TCAATGAGCCCTGCTCCCAAAACGGTGACCTCTCACTTCGAAAGTCACCACTCCACACTCCTCCTCCTTCACTTTCTCTCTCCCCTCTCCTTCTCCTTCTTCTCCTTCTCTTCTTCTGCTCACACTTCTCACTTTCCCCTACCAACCACCCAAGTGGGCGGCCCTATTCCCTTCAGGCCCCCCAATGGTGTGTCTGGTGGGTGTGGTGCAAAGTGTTCCTAGGATTTTGACTGGCTCTCATCTTAGCAACACTAAAGGACAGGGATCCGTAATCAAGGAGGATGCGGATACTGTGCAGAAGGGCAGGTTGCACAATACCATGTGACGACCTGATAGGCCAGGGCATTACACCAGCGTCACCTATTTGATGTACTGTATATGCTTTGCAAAACAAAGAGTATACTGCACTCCACACCAACACAAGCCTGGAAAAGCAGGTATGAGAAGCAATATTATCAATATCACCTAACACCACAGCTGCCCCAAAGAAGCAGCTCCAGCCACCACATTAGAATTCAGTTAAAGAGGTTGTCCACTACTTGGACAACCCACTCTCATTCTCCATGTTCGACCCCATAAAAATAAAAAAGCCTATACTCACCTCCTGTGGTGTCAGAACTCTCGCCGCCAGGGCTCTCATGACATTGTTATGACATGCAAGTCTCGCATCCAATCACCACCGGCTATCTGCCTTCCGACACAGGAGCAATCAACAGGAAGTAAGTGGCAGCCACAGCCCAGCTGAAGGCGGGGAGACAGAAGGCAGTGGTGATTTGACGAGGGACTCGCATGTTATAATACTGTCACCTGAGCCCGGGAACGTGAGTGTCGGCAGTGGAGGTAAGTATAGGCTTTTTTATTTTTATGGGGCCGAACATGGAGAATGAAAAGGGGTTGTGTGCCCTGGCCTATCAGGTCGTCACATGGTATTGTGCAATCTGCCCTTCTGTGCAATATCGATCTCCTCCTTGGTTACAGGTCCCTCACCTTTGGTGTTGCCAATAACAAGCTAATCAAAATCCTAGGAACACTCTGCACCACATACACCAGACACACCAGTGGACAGCCTGAGTGGAATAGGGTCCCCCACTTGGGAGGTTGGTTAAGGGGGTTCAGGAGTGTCAGGAGACAGTCAGTTAAGCAGTGACTCTCAAGAAGAGAGGTCACAAGTAAGTGAGGAGTAACTCTCAAGAGGAGAGGTCAGGAGCTGGGCTCCTTGGAACTACTAGGTAGCAGACGTTGGTCTGGGCCTGGTAGGAGCTGGGCCCCGGTCACAGGGGATCGTGCAAGGGGCACGGACTGTCGAGGAGGACAGCCGGCGGCCTTGTGCCATCACCGGGCAGGGGCCAGGGCACGACGGGGTACGTGGACCCTAGATCAGGGAGTAGCTTCAGGCGTCCTGACAATTTAGGGCGACACACCCTCAAACTAAACTTGGCGTCATGAACAGGATCTGAGCAGGACCCACTTACCTGGGTGACGTGCGCCTTGAAGACCGAAAACAGCGAGTCAAGATTCCTTTTCCCTCCAAATCCGCCATCTTCCACCATCTTTTCATGCCAAAACGCCATCTTCCCCATAAAAGCGTGCAAAGCAGAAGCCCCGCCCTTCGTGCCGAGTGTGAGGCCAGAACCGGAAGTTCCCAGAGGGACACAGCGCGCAAAAGGAGTACTGAATGAAAACCGAGGGGGCGTGCTGGAATGTAACTACAGCGGAATTAGAAGCAGGGATGCCAGGACTCTGCCATAACGTTCCTGGGCAGCACAGAGGAAAGATAGCGGAGCCGAGTTGGTCACCGGAATGTGCTGTTCCCGAGACCGCGACCTGGACCGAGGAGGAGACAGAGCAGCTGTGTAGGAGGATGCGGACGCAGTTCCTATTCAGCTTGAATCACTGGAGGGAAGAGATTAGGAGCCTGGCGATGGTAGTGCGAGCCAGTGAGATCGAAATCCCCCGTGATGAGAGGGTAAGCGGTTACCCAGTCCCTACTGATTGCCCAAATGCGGCCACAGCGGCTGAGGCATCCAGACCACCCCCGCTCGCGGTGAGCACTCCAGCGTCACCTACCCCGTCCTCGGCGGACGCCGAGCTGCCCACTACTACCCTGGCAGCGAAACCTACTGTGCTTTCATATGACGCCCCAGCTGCAGAAACCGCGGTTCTGTCCCTCGTCCCAGTCATGACAGCGGTCATCCGGACACTGGCCAGGCCAGACCCGGCCGCATCACCGGGCCCGTCCTCAGAGGTGGAGCACCTGGACCCTGCAACCCCGGCTGCGGAGCAGTCGGTTCTTCAATCAACCAAGGCGGAAGTGGAGCCTAAAGATCTCCCGGTTCCACTGCCGTGCGGCGTCCTGACAATTTACGCAACGAGGATGGAGCCTTCAAGCTCCGTTCGACACCCGCTACAAAATCGGGGTACTAGCACAACGAGGGGGATAGGACTTTCCACTACATGGTCCAGAAAATCCCAAGCGTGAACCCTGAGAGCAAGCTCCCTCAGTTGGCCACACTGGAGAGCGGGACCCAATTAGTTTCAGACTAAAGGGACCAACTAGAGGACAAGGTGCCACAGGAAAAGGTCACAGGCCAACAGGCAACACAAACGGACATAGGACCCAGGCCTGCTCCCCCTCAGCGGCAGAAGTGAGACTATGGGCCATAGTCAGCAGTGGGGTGCCGCAGGGATCTGTGCTAGGACCAATTCTTTTTAATCTCTTTATTAATGACCTTGTGGATGGGATTGATAGTAAAGTGTCAGTCTTTGCTGATGACACCAAACTATGTAGGATATTAAAAACTGACCTTGATAGTACAATATTACAAAAAGATCTAGATAAGATGTCAGAATGGGCAGATACTTGGCAAATGAGATTTAATGTTGATAAATGTAAAGTAATGCACCTAGGACGGAGTAATCCTATAACTGCGTATACATTAAATGGAAGTAAACTCGGGACTACAGAACAGGAGAAGGACTTGGGTATTCTCATTACAAATAAGCTGAGCAGCAGCAATCAATGTCAAGCAGCAGCTGCAAAAGCAAACAAGATTCTAGGGTGTATAAAAAGAGAGATTAGATCCCGGGATCCCAACGTATTGTTACCTCTCTATAAATCCCTTGTAAGGCCACATCTGGAATATGGGGTCCAGTTTTGGACTCCACATTTTAAAAAGGACATTCAGAAGTTAGAGTCAGTTCAAAGGCAGGCAACTAGACTACTACAAGGAATGGAAGGCCTTCCATATGATGACAGGTTGAAAAAGTTAGATATGTTTAGCTTAGAAAAAAGACGTCTCAGAGGAGATCTCATTTATATGTATAAATACATGTGTGGTCAATATAAAGGACTGGCACATGACTTATTTCTTCCGAAAACAATACTAAGGACCAGGGGGCACTCACTGCGAGTGGAAGAAAAGCGATTCCGGCAGCTAAATAGGAAAGGGTTCTTTACAGTTAGAGCAGTCAGACTGTGGAATACCCTACCACAAGAGGTAGTAATGGCAGATACTATAACAGCTTTCAAAAAAGGGCTGGTTGATTTCCTCAGTACACACAACATTGTTGGTTATAAATGACTAAGTGACCAAATGTAGAACTGGTGGAGGAAGGTTGAACTAGATGGACCTAGGTCTTTTTTCAACCTTAGTAACTATGTAACTATGTAACTATGTAACTATGTAACTATGTAACTATGTAACTATGTAAGTGTCCAGAACTTTGGTTTACTACAGTTGTCGGTGTCAGCGTTATTGGACTGAGTGAGTACGCAAGTGACCCTTACCTCCCCAATGGCACCTCCCTGTCACCATCACCGAGTCCCGGGGCATCCCCCTACCCGTGGAGGGTTTAAACACCTAGCTGCACACACCATAGCCACCGGGTACTCCCAATCGCAGCAGTGGTACTCCATCTTACCACGCACCACGGGTGGCGTCACAAACTTTCCACACCATTCCCTGTACACAACCTCCCTTTGTTTGAGGAGCCGCACGACTCGCGGGTCTGGAGCCCTCTTGAGCCACCACGGATCCGGATCCGAGCTGCCCGGTTGCCGACGTGGGGGCAACACACAAGTAGTAGACAACCCCTTTAGGGTACTCTCACACAGGCGTATAAAAAAACGGTCCCATTCTCATCCAGAAAAGTGTGAAGCGAGTGCTATGTGAGTGTGTGTTGTTTTTTTTCTCACCTGGCATCCGTATGACATCTGTATGACTGCATTTTTTTTCTCCCAACAGTTATTATTCTACATTAATTTACAGGACCATTTTCAATCAGTATTCTATTCCACAGAATGATAATGTATCTGTAAAAAAACGAACATCACATGGACGCCACATGTATATGCGTGTGAATGATGGTAGAAATATCCAAATAGCCCTTGGCAATAAAAAGTTCCCCCACTCCTGTCTTACAGTATGAGGGCATCCTATGTCCATATATCTATGCTAGTATATGGAAATCATTGAGGATACCAAATTTAGCATGCCACTTTTTTAACTCATTCTTAATATAGGGTGCTTGAGCGGATCCGGTAAATCCATGCATTAATCCATGATCATCAATTATTTCAACTTTTTGCATTCTATTTTACAGAACCCACTGCAAGGAATGTTCGGTCCGACGCTGCTTACCTCAAAAATGACAGCTGATCACATAGCGGTAGGTAGTGATCAGGAGATCAGGAAACAGTCTATACTAAAACCCCTATGTACACTGACTTTGTGCTAGGTTTGGTATTTAAAGAGAATCTTTCAGCAAATTTTTGCTATGGAATCTGAGAGCAGCATGATGTAGGGGCAAGGAGCCTGATTCCAGAACTGCTTGGTACAGTTTTACTAGAATCACTGTTTTCTCTACTGTAGATCTAGCAGTGGTCAGAATGCTGAGCTGTGTATAACTGTCACGCAGGGTGCGAGAGAGCACCTGTTGAGCGGAGGAAAACAAAGGGAATACCAGGGAAGATGTACCACGGAAGGCCCTGGTGATAGGGAGGCGGAAGTGGGGTCACCTCCTAACACTTACCTGAGTCTGATCCTTGCACTCACTAACGTCACTAGACGGGTCCTTCCCCCTGTACGCTGTCATGTGCATAGGCCTTTGCTGACCCTGAATTTACCCTGACTAGTGTGTAGGCCATTACGACTCTAGTCTCGCTAAAAACAACATAAGGAAGGTAAGTGTGGCGCCCCTGAGGCTTCCGTCACCACAGAGGTACTGCACCTCAGCCAGAGGTGTGGTATCCCATCCCGGGTAAGAATGGGGTCATCTACCAGTTCACAGACAAAACTTGCACACACCAATTGGTAGGTCACACACCGGGTCAGGGTTTAAGGCAGGCACTCCATTAATGCTGAGAGTAGCGACCAGTAGGCCTGGTTATGGGTCCTTAAGTCCCATTCACTGGTCCATGAAGGGGTGGAGCCTACCAGGGAAGAGTGTGGGAGGAGTCAGGGAGTAGAAAGGGGAACCAGTAAGTTCAAGGTTGGGCAGTCAGAGAGAAGGAGTAGAGGAGGGAGGAGGTGGGGTGTCAGGAGAGGGACAGCGGAAAGGAAGAACAAAGACAGAAGGAGGTTCCTGGTGGAGATCCTGGGGTCCAGGGTGCCACGGAAGTACGAACGTCCCGTGGCCCTGTTCCACTAGAATACCGGGTGGAGGGATCCGGCTGCAACACAGGGACGTTCCCTAGACTCAAAGAAGAAAGACATTACTTTTAGTGAAACCGAAGGCCTGGGAGATCGTTGCAGGCGCCCAAGGCCACAACCTGCTACAGACCACCTGCAAAGGGAAGCAAGATACGACTTAGGTCAGCCACCTTTTGGACAGGCCCTGTGGTGGAGGCGCAGGACAGCCAAGTGCAGTGTTGCGCTAGTGAGACAGCCAGATAGGACACTTTGAGCGGTGCACCGGTACTGACCCTTGAACTATCCAGGATCGACAGAGGTCCCTGACAGCGGATCCTGGCATTCCGTGGGTAACCGGTCAGCTGCAACATTGAAACCGAACAGTGAGTAAACATCTTAACTGCAAGCCCTGTGTCGTCTGCTTTATCCTGCACCACATCATCAAACACCATAGACTTTACCAAGCACCAAAGGTTGCCCCGGGGTACCCGCTCTACCTGTGGAGAGCAAGAAACACCTCAGCTGCCATAACATCAGCCCCGGAGGTCCCTTCCAGCAGCTGCGGCTCCATAGCTGCAAATTACCACAGGTGGCATCACGAATTTTATATAAACTTTAGTACCATCTCCCCCATACCGCCATTTCTATTGACTCCACCAGGGTCACGGAGTCGGGCCCCGCCACCGCTGACTGCCCCGGACTAGTCCGGCCCGACACCAAGTCACCCAAGGCCCTAGGGCGGGTGAGTCATAAGACAATGTGACTTCAGGCTTATGGATTGTCACATTGCACAAACTATGCAC